>NW_028289051.1:300000-600000 GCF_059628265.1 Tinamus guttatus
ACGTCCTCTCTCTCGCCCTCTCCACTTCTCCTCATCAATATTCACGGGGCAGGAGGCACCAGAGGTACGTGAGCCGCAGCTCCAGCCTTGTTACACTATGCCTAGCACAGCCTACAGGTCTCCGAGCTCTTAAACACCAGCCACACAAGGACCTGGAGGCACAGGATAGGTGGAATCGTACAAAGGCCTTTCACTATCTCCTTATTTACCATTTCTCTGTGTCATTGGACTGTTAGCCACAAAGCCATCCAGTTAGGGCCAAGAAAGCCTCTAGCCGTCATTTCATTTTTTGTTAAATATCAGGATGCGGTGTTCAATTTACAGAAGTGCTTTTCAGAAACAGGAATAACCCTAACTTAGATCTTTTCAGGGTCTTTGATGCATTTGCTACAATACATTTTCTCCTCCTTTCTGCCAGCTCCAGCTGACTCGGCCTCCTGGAAGAAGCAGCTGTCAGAGGAATGCAAGAAATCAACCTAACTAACTAACCAACCCTAGCCAGGGACACCTACAGCATGCACAGACCAGTCCTCCCTGGGCCTGGTCCCACTCTTGACAGGCTATTCCCTTTTCCCCAAAACTTTCCATTAGTCTCCTGCTCAACCGAGAGACTGAGCCTGTAGCATCAAAAACCTGCAGAGTAAACAGTGCTCTCAGATCAGGCATCCCCGCAGACAAAAATGACAATTTCTCTCAGTTTTCCTCAGATTACATGCAAATCAGAAGTTTATACTCAACATTTCCAAGGGACTGGTGCCACGGTATCCTGGCTAGTTTGAATTTGGTTGTTGCTTTCTCAAAATTAGAAACAGAAAGAAAAATAATCCATGATTAACAAAGCGCAGCAAACCATTTGGTAAAAACCACAAATGTTTTGCTATTAGAAATGACAGGCTTCAATAGTCTCTGTAATTGACCTAAAAAAGAAGCTTATGTTGCCCTTCAGTCCTTTTTGTCCTGATGTTCAATACTTTATTATCTGACAGAATATTGGTTCGCATATTTTATTGCGACTTTTGCTTTCTTTATAAACCAGCTTGAGTGATGAAAATACCATTTAAAGGCCATCAAAAGGTATTCCAGTGATACTGGTTCTGCAACAGTATTGTCAAGATACCTTCTGAAGATGTTAAAAGTATTTAGCTGCTAGAAAAGACAGATTGGCTATCTGTCTTTTCTGTCTGCTAATCTGATAGCATTATCATCCTACAGTATACCGCTTCTGAAATGGTACTGCATGCATCCAATGCGTTTCATTTAAGTATTCAGTATTTAGTATTTAAGTATTCATACCAGTACAAAATCATCGAGAAAGAGAGGCTGTCTCTTCCACTCAGGAAAAACACATACTTCCAGTACTGGGTAAACATAAAAATGTTTTGGTTTTTAATATATTAGTGGAGAGCAATAATAAGGCATACAGAAATCACAGACTTCTTCTGCTTTGTAGTACACACAATTTTCATCTCTTCAGTTTAGATTCATACATCTGCTGTCCCTGTAAGCTACCTTGATTTAAAATTAAATTGTGTGAGAAAAGAATTATATTGATGTAACAAAAAACAATACCCTTTGTGATATCTCCAGAACTCAACAGCGATTACTTTAAGAGGTTCTGAGGTTATTTTTCTTTACAAATATTTTACAAGACAAACTTGTACATTTTTATGAAAATACATCTGTTTTAAATCATTCCCTAAAAAAAAGTAAATTAAAAGAGAGGGAGAAAGGAGAAGGAGACAGAATCATTATTTCCAGCCCCTTCTGTACCTCCTGAGCTTAAAGAAATTTGTTGACATATTCTGAAGCAGGCATAGACAAAACAGCACAGGAAAGAGGAGGCGGTCAGAAGGATCAGGATTCGGCTTTGCTTAAACTAATTCCACATGGCCCACAAACCATTAGCTGTTTTTTATTTCCTGCTCCAAAGATTTGTGCAGAAAATAATCTGGGCTAGGAAAAAGCTCCCCTTATTTTCTTCCAGCAAGATGCTGTGTTAGCAAATACAACATATGAGCCACCTTGAGTGAACCAAGGTTCTTAATAATCCATTTTTCAAGCACTACTGGTATTTCCTTTCCAAAGAAAGATGGGCTGTGACTGGAATCAATTTCATCATTTGTACAGCTACAATTGCCAAGGTTCTGGAAATAATTGCCCTTTAAATATGAGATAAAATTTATTGTACAAAGCTAACAACATTTTTATTACTATTTAATTTCCATGATTTGTTTGTTTGCAGGAGGCTTAAGGTATCTGAAAAGCAAGATGTTTGCTAGGGGGTGATTGTAAGCATCAACTGCAAAAGCAGTGCCAAATTGATGCTGATAGTCTGACTTATAAAACGGACTGAACCCAAAGTAAAGACTGAGAGCATCTCCTCCTTCTAAAATTGGAGAGCAAATTATATATTATATACTGGTTGGCCAAGAATACTGTTTAACTCTTGTATACTGATTTGCAGCCATAACTATATTTTACATTTGGGGAAACCAAGGCAAAAATAAAATAAATGCCCTTAGACTGTGCGGATCTAGTTCAAAGAAAACCTGAATCTAACCCATACTGTCTCTTTATTAAGTGAGCTATGCCTGGGGTATTATAATAAAATAGGGCAAAGAGGAATCAAAAGAAATAAACAGGCCAGATTCACAAGTAAATTTTGCTACAGTTACTGGAATTAGACCAGTGAAAAGAAAGAGCTTTAAATGAAAGGTAACTTTTTTTTCAGTATAGAAAATATGTCTCTGAAAGCTTGGGGTAACTAACTGACCTATTAATAACTGGCAATGTGGAGATAAAGGCACACATCAAAAAAAAAAAAAAAAAAAAAGAGTTTTGCCAAGAGTAGAAGTAATTTTTGAGTTTTAGGAGATGATGTCTGGGAAAGATAGACACTCCATATGGATCTTCCAAAAATACCCTTTATCTTCCAAGCATGATAGAGCACTTCTATACAAGAAGAAGTGCCTGAGCTAAAGCCTGACTAACTTGTGGCAGGCACAGAGACAGATCGGGTATGTAGCCGTGACCAGCAGAGCACAAGAACAGCCAGTAGGTATGCGGTGAGGAACTACTATGGCCCCGTGGCTTGGCCGCAATGAAGAAGTATGCGCTATTCGCCCCTCATGGCACACTGGGCTACCTGCAGCTGCACAAAACCAGGCCCACAGCCCTTGTGGGCCCTTGGAATTGCTCCCTTGATTTACTGCAGCAGACCCATAAATCTCTATTAGCTGAACAGCAAAAAATTTCAGTGAGGCAACCGTAGTGGGTTACTTCAACTAATGTATTGAAGTTGGATCCTCCCGATCCAACATAGCAGCCCTTTTGTTATGAATTCTGGAGCCTACTATTTCCTCCAGTGCAGAGTTTCCGAGTCCCTCTTTTGAGCGCAGGTGGCAGAAGCCGGCTCAGCGCAGGGATGCAGCAGCCCTAGGGAAAGGGGCAGGGGTGCTGCCCACAGCCACAGCCGCACGCCTTGGGAGACCTCTGCTCCACTGTTGCTGGGATAAGCAGACCCAGAAGCAGCGGGAGGAAACACATTAGCCCTTTCCTGGCAGGGATCGTTAACATCTCTCCGGGAGGGCAAGCAGCCAGCTCCTGTTAAATACCATCCTGGGTTCTGGCCACTGCTCAAAAACCTGTCACTGGGGATTAATGGCCTCACCAATTACCTCCAAGACTTTAACCTCCGATTTCTGGAAAGGTCACTAGGAGTATGATAGTACGCCAGCTTCGGAGACATTTCATCTCCTCTGGTCCTTCTGAAGCCCCATCAAAAGGCCTTCAGACCTGGTGATGGATACTCAGGTAACTCATTATCTTACCATTTTCTCTGGGAGATGGAAAGGGGTCAGACAAGTCTGGTGATGATATTACACGCAAGCTCATTGGGAAGTGCAATCGTAAGGTCTGTAGGACCAGGAGAGGTGTACAGGGTGACCTACAACTGGCCTCCTCCATTAAGTCTGTAACACACCAAGAGGGTTCGGTTGTTTTAACTGCTCTACCTTCTTGAAGGCTGCCACTTGTGGAGGACTAACAGTTCTCTCTTGTCACTCCTTAGTATGGGAAGACTCTCACACAGATGGTGAAAATCTTTCCTAGGGAGTATAATGATTTACAAAACTCACCATACAAGTAAGGCAGCCATTAGCTCCTCGGGTTCCAGACTTTTAACGCATTTTGAACAGCAACCAAGTACACACCAGAAAGCTAAGTGTATGTTCTCCCATGAGCATGAAAAACAAAACTGCCCGGATAGTACCAACACGATCCTGAAAATGAGCCATCAACGTAGACTGGCATGACAACATCAGACATCAAATCCTAGGGTTACGTTAAATAATCAGGATCAAGTCTTCTAACTGTGAACCTCACTCAATACCCAGTACATCTCCATCAATGACTGCCTTTTTAAAAGACTCTCAGTTGTGATCACAAATGCTAAATATTTTATCTCTGGAGTCTACCTGCTGACAGGGATCTTTACACATACATTTTTACGGCAGAGTGCAGTGCATGTAGATTAGCTCTAAAATTAGTTGGTCATGCCCAAATGGGTATCTGGCTGAGAATTTCTAAGATATGGAGAACATCACATAATGATTACGAGAGCATTGCTATACAGAGAAAATGATATTTGTGGTCATGATTATTAAAGAAAGCAGCAATAAAACGTTACTGCCTAGTGAGTATTCAATATTTAAAACAGCAGAAAGTAAGCACAATAGAAACCATATAAACACCCGGACAAAAACATTGAAGATTCACTGTTTATGAAGACACCATGCCTGTGAGCATGAATATTACAACAATCTGTTCTGCCTCAAACATACACGGAGAGTTGATAAAAATCATTTTGAACCTTCTGTGACTTTTTGGCATGACTACCTATATAACAAATTACACTTTTTTTTTGTGTAATGAACTACTGCAGTGCTAGAATGCAAATATAAATTCACACACAAAAAAAGTCAGAAACAGCAGCAATAGTTCTACGGAAGAAGACAATATTATAAATAGAAAAAGACAATATTATAAATAACATGAGGTAAAGAAAAAGAACACTTTAATGGCAATTCTTTAAGTAAGGATTTTTTGCCAGTGCTCTTTATTTTCTCTTTGTCCCTGTTCCACAGTATAATCCAATGCTATTTAAATCTTTCTCTTCCTGATCTTGCTTTCTCTGCCCATTTTAATACAGTAAAGATAACCTCGTTTAAAAAAAAAAAAAGAAAGAAAGAAAAAAAAGAAAGCAATAGTGCCAGATAGTGCCAGGTAATAGAGTGACATGCCATTCCATTGCAAAGGCATCTAGCAGGGTAGGAACAGGATAGAATGGGACCCACAAAGACAACAGAAACATAAATTTTCATTGCACGGTACGTTTTTGTCTAATTCTAAACATTCATGAGGTGTTCACTTCATAAATACTGTAAGCAAATATATTACTAAAAATGATGTAATATTGTCTTTTCATGATGCTACTTTAAGGTACAAAAATAACATTGGCAAACACAACAATCCCATTCTTGGTATTGTATTGGAAGGCAACATCCAAGAATTCTAAGAATGAAGTACTATGGGGATGAGCAATGGAATGATGAGATCTACCAGATACATTTTCCTTTCCAGGTTGACAATGATCTTCTGCAATCTCCCCAGTTTTGCGCTTATTAATGTCAATGTCACCTGACAAGAGCTAAAGAAGATATCTTGGGGCCCCAGCGGTTGGAATAGATAATCTAGTCAGAACATAGCCCTGTTCGACTAACTAACTTTTGCCTGTGTTTTTACAGTTATCTTTGTAAATTCCAGTGGTCTGTCAGCTTTTAGTCATGAATAGCTGACAAGACATTGACCATAATTGGTCTCTACCCGTGGTGAATGTAAAACTGCAATTAACATTCATTAATGTGTGTGTTCATTAATGCAACTCTTCAAGTTCTGCTCTATTGTGATCTTAATGTGAGGGAAGACAAATTTAAAAGTAAAATTTCAAAGCTCAAATAATGAAAAAAAGGGGGGGGGGGGGAGAATAACAGTCACTAGTTCTTACGGAAAATGAGTTATTTTCCCTAGGAATAGCCCTGCTGTGCAAGAGCCTTGAAAGAATGTAGGGTGAAAGCAACTTACAGAGGCTGCTGTAAAGATTTTCTGTTCAGGTAGGGATAAAAGAGAAGCCAGAAAGGGAATGCTGAATAATTGCAGTTAATGAATAATCTAAACTTTTATTGAAGCTTAAACCATATTTTTTATTGTTTATTCTTACATGAGAGCCTCATCAAAATAATAAATTACTCCATTTTGAATGTTTAAAGTAACCTCAAAAATATGTCTTTCAATAAATGTCTATACAGCTGTCACTGATCTATATAAAAGGAAGATTATGGCATTCTGCTGGAGTTTCTCACACTTAATATGTGAAGAAGAACTCCAAGAAGTTGGAGTTCTGAAATACATTGCCTTGAATGTAGCAGATGTAAAAGTTAATTTGATGTTTTAGTGTAGCCGCTAGAACATCATTTTAATTTCCTCTTTTAAAATGTTACGGTGACAACTGTGCTCTTGGGCACAGGATAAAAGCTAACTATTCAAGATCACCTCTATACAGACTTAGGACATTATCTCAGAGCCACGGTATGCTTTTAGATTTATTTTACTGTCTCTGGAATTTCCTAGTCCTGTGTTGACAGGATATTATGATCTTTTATAAGTCATTCACCTAAACAACAGGCAGAATGATTCTACACTAAGTTACTGGCTAGACCTGGTGAGCTTAAGAGATAACTGCTAAGTGCTTCTGCCACCAAAAGATCTGAATCTCCAATTAGGACTAAGACAGGTGACCTAAAAGATGGCACCAAAACAGATAGTTGAAACACAGCAAAGAAAAGGGAGGTCTAAAATACTACTTAGCAATCCAGCCTTAGATTTTCATCTTGGAGTTACTATGATATATTCTTTGTCAGTCTTCTTCCACTCTTCTCAAGAAGAGGAACACGGTCTTCCACAACTACTTTGAGTTAGACAGCTAAACTGCATATTACTAAACATTGCTAAGATGAGTTCGCTCCTTCCTTCCTTTGGTTGAGCAGGCTAAAAATGTCAGCTTTTTTTTTTTTTTTTCTTTTTTTTTTACCTGATATTTGCTCTGGTGTTTCTCTCTTATGCTACTATTAACAGTATGGTTAGAGCAAAAACACAACTATCACACACACAACTTTGTATGTCAAAATTCATATGGTTGTGTGTTGGGCTACTGACATTTTTGGTTCATAAAAATCAAAAGGTATTCCTTCCCCTGAAATTCCCATACCCAAAAACCCATAATAAGTTTTACTATCAATATTTTGGGGCTTGGTCAGACATACGGGTGACCAGTGGAACACGGATGCCCAAACAGTGCTCTCTAGAGACAACCAACAAAACATTTTTGGCCACTTCAGATTACAGTGTTTTAATACAATGACAAATTGCTATGAACAAAAAGACAAAAAAAACTGTTTTCTTGGGGACACTATTTGTGCAACAATTTGTTCAAAGACTTGAAAACAACAGGACATATTCTCAGCTGATGCATTTTGCAGTCAAGGAAACCCCAATGATTTACACCAGTTAAAGATCTAATTCTAAAACAAGAAATACTTAATTGCTCCCAAGTACTCAACAATTAAACAAAATTTCCTGCTTACAGTATTTGATTTTAACGGAAAAAATAGACCTAATTCTTAACTAAGCTAATAACAGTAGGTTATCCGAAACCTTTCAATTCAAATTGTTAATCTATACCAAACAAGATAAAAGTAGTAATATGAGAGAGCTGGACACCTTTATTAGTCCACTGTGTTTAAAGAAAATCAGATTGGAAACAATTTGGGACTGAATCCCAAAGTAGTGCACAAAATGATGGAAGAGACCCACAATGCTCAAAAACAAAAGCATAATGCTATAATCATGTTAGCTCATAAGAAATCCTACCAGTTCTAGAGCAAGAAAGATTAAGCAACTTTTCAAAGATAATGTGGATATGTACACATTTCTAATGGTATGTACAGTTATTCAATGAATGTATCAAATATTAATGTACTGAACAAAGCCATTGAAACATACTGCTTTTTTTCTACAATTCTCCCAGATAAAAGTTCAAGCTTGACTTTTTGAAAATAATGTTCTGACTAAAACAATGTGGCATTTGAGGTAAAACAACACAAAATGGAAAAAAAAAAGCAGCACCTGAAAAACATGGTCCAAAATATTCTTGGGGTACAGTAGGAAAGGAGCGACATACAAACAAGGAACTCTATTTATGGTCTCTCATGAGAAAGAAACTAGAGAAAAGCATGAAAAGGCTCCACTGATGATTTTCTCTGTATCTATTTATTTTATTGAAATGTTAAGGAAAACAAAGCCCCTCTTTATATGTTAAGAAGTTCTGAAATTTTGGACCAGATCTAAATCTAGGCCACCTAGCAAAGATGCTCTGCATCCATGAATATGCAAAATCCCAATGTAGGGCAATTTGTAACAATGTTATCTTGATGTCTACCCATTACTAATGGTCTGTTCTACATTCATTTTACATACGCTCTGGCATGTTAATGTCTCTGAAGGAAAAAAAAAGCACATATTTATGCTAGGCTACAGTAAAATACACTCTGAAAACTCAGTGAGAGGTGTTTGGGATTTGTTCAAGGTATGACACAAGAAAGAAATTGTTGCTCAAAGGCAAATATTTACACATATGTCTATTCATTGTTTCAGAAAAGCAAATGCAGCTAAGGTGAAAGCTGTATATTGTGTGTATATATACATACATGTGTGCGCATTATATATATACATATAAACACACACCCCCCTGTTACTTATCAATAAAGGACATAGGAAAAGCTACAAGCGCTCACCTCAGGAGAATTTACTTTTGAGAAACAAAACTCAGTTGAAATGATAATGAAGAATATTTTAGAAGGAAAGAAGCAAGCAAACTTCTGATAAACTTTATTACAAAAGCCATGTGATTAATGTGACATTGAAATGGTAACTGAAAAAAGAAAATAAATGTCAGGAAACACTTTTTTTTTTTTTTAACCATTCTTTAGGCAATATTAACCTGACCATTGACTCTTAGCAGCAAAGAAAACATACTGGATCAGAAATTATGCTATTTATATTAAATCCTGCAAGCAAAGAAGGAAAAAGTCAGTTCAGATACCTAATTTGTAAAAGATTAAGAATAGGTGTTCCATGGAATTTATCTGCCTTTCTAACAAAACATAAAGAAACAACTATATCCAGTCACCACATCACTTGCATTTCCTAACTCTACTTCTCTTTTCTCATCATCTCCTAACTTGCACACTGTCATCTGAAAACTCTGAAGCACCAAGAGCCATAGATGCGCTGGAAGAGAGGGGTAAGAAACCTGCAGGGCCTCAAGAGCTTGACAGCAACCTAACAAATCTTTGTAGCTTAACAATTCAGAGTGGATTTTGGGCATTAGAAAAAGGAATGGATGAGGTTACTAATGGACAGAAAGGACAATCAACACCACTTGGTACTTGAAAGGAGGAAGAAAGAGTTGACACTCAAAGCATGGCGCACTGTTGGAAACAGACCCTTTTGCACACAGGGTTATTTTCTGGATAGAAAACAGGATATTACATTGACAAAGATGGACCTTTTTTCCCTTTCTAAATCTCTGATCCTTTCCTGACATTTTCACAAAAGCCTTCACAAATGCCAGAGATCCATGTAGGATAACATTGGCTCCAAAGGTTTGCTGGAGCCAGCTATTCATGGGTGCCTGAGCGCTGGGCTGCCTCCTGTTTCTCCAGGTCTCCCTTTGCCCTCCAACTGATGGCATTACATAGTGCATGATCTCTCAAGGTGTCATCTAGAATAATCTATTTTATTCCCATAGATTTCTTCAGTAGAGAAGATAAATTAGTCCTCCATGTTATTAAAATAAAACAAAACAAAATGTTTCTACCAAAACTTATCACTCATTTTAGCGACATTCACAAAAGAAACTACCACCAGAGTGCATGAATTCAATGACAGCTCTCATCTTCAACTTTCAGCAAACACTTTTTGTATTATTTATTGTCTAGTAAATAAAGTTTAAATGCTTTGCAGCCTTGGTTGCAAGCTCGCTACCCATTTGCAGTCCAACAACAGCAGGGAACAAAGCAGCCATCACACAATGTCTTTTTTCTCCTCTGTGTGCCTGCTTTCCATAGATTTCATTATTTCTCCTGGATCTGCACATACTGTCATATCTAGGGCAAAGCTATACTAAGTAAGCAGAAAGAAGGCTTGTGAAATTTTTATCATCACTGAAACAACCTGTTGGGAGTATATATTGTATTCAATATTTTTCCAAAGAAAGTAAGCAAAGGAGCAGATGCTATTCCTCCAGAAAGAAAAATAAAATAAAATAAAAAAATCTACACCATTTTAGCCTGACAGTTGAGATTAAACATGTAAACGCTGAGATATTTAGATTTTATGGCATATTAGTCAGCAAAAGACTGAAGAAAACAAATATACCGGGTTAAAATTTTGTGAAGGGGAAGAATTAGTAATAAAGATAGAAATACCGAGATTTCAATACTATTGAATGTATGCAAGGACTATTAGTGCAGGGTGTCAGATGGGGAAATGTGCATATTCCTGAAATGGAGAGATGAGTCAGGAGCAGAGACAGAGACAAAAGTGCAAGCAGGGGTCAAACATGTACTGACACTTCCCAGAGCATCTTTCAAGCCTTCAGAAAACTGTGGCTTAAAAATATCCAGAGCATAAAGGTAGTTCCTTATTTGTAATAACTTTTAATGGATTTTTCCTTCATGAGTCTGTCGAGTCTCATTTTGAAATTATACAAGTGTTACGTCCCTGCACCGCCGTCAGTATTTCAGCTATTTCACTGCAAGCTCCATTAGAGCTTCTGGGCAAACACCATCCGGCCCTCAGAACTTGTTATTATTCATTTTGTTCATTTGTTCTATCGTGTCTTTTACTAAGGCTCTGATTTGAAGCAGATCCTCTGTCACAACCCTCATGGGAAGCTCCCCGAGCTCGTCCATGTGCAAAAAATTAGAAGCAAGGCTTACATCCAAGGTGCTCATGTAACTGGTTTTTAAATGTTCCTAGTCCCATGCATGGGGTTTATCTAGAAATTTCAATTATTTCCAAGTAAATTTATTGAAACTTTTTACAATACAAGAACAGCCCAATGATACTGTAAAAGCAAATGACAACTTACATTGTTGAGATTTTTTTTTATGTCACAAAAAAGAAAAAGAAAGAAAAAAGAAAAAGATATTAAAATAACTCCTAAGTCAGGACAAAGTGGTAAAACAGTACATATATTTCAAAAGATTAATAGTGAACAATCATAAAGTTTGGTACTGCAACTCACATTATTTAACAGATTTAGTAATCCACATCAAAAAGAAGGAAGGCTGAAATGACAAAATTTATGTGTGACCGAATTGCTTAGGGAGGTGATGACAAATTTCTGAAGACAAGGCTGAATGGACTAGCACTAGTTGATTAACTTTACTTAATGCCGTTATAACCTAGTAAGGTATCTTCATCTGAAATACTGATTTCAAGTTAATAAAAATAAAGATATAATAAAATAATAAAAAGAAAAAGCAGATCCATAAAAAAAATATGGTGGAAAAATAAGACGCTGAACAACAGAAAGTACTGGGGTGTTTTGATTTACACAGAAGATGAATGACCATAATCAAGAGATACAAAATAATGAATGGTTTAGGAAAAGTCAGCTGGGACTCCTGCTGAGTCCTGCTCATACGGTGTTAGTGTGAAACGTTGCATGAACTTGAAAATGCAGCAGAGGTAAAATTGATAAAAGTAAATTCTTTCTTTCCTCTGATGTGTAACTCGTTTGTGGAACTCACTGCCCAAACAGCATCAATATGAATAGCTTAATAAAAATTACATTACAGCATTACACACACGTATAGATATTCCCCTGTGAAACAGGTGTCAGACAAACATCCTCCATTCAAGATAAAGATACGGCACAGTTAAAACCGGAAGAAAAACTAAAAAAGAATCTCCAGTCAGAACAGAGGGTATAAGTTACTATGAAATTTAAGCACATGCAATACATACGAAAAGCTCTATTATTTACTAGTAGAAATATTTGAGTATTTGTCAAAAGGAATCAGAGTCAGAGGAGCAGTACCAGAACAGGGAATCAATAGACAGAATCCTAGAGCCACAAAATTTCTTCTTTCAGATTCTCCATAGAGGGAAATCAAAACTTCCAATAGATTTGCTAAATAAGAATGGTCACATATAAGTATCTGCCAGCTCTGGCACTAATTTCTCCTAGTTGAAAAAAACTTGAAAAAATCTACTTTTGGGTAACCATTCCCATCTCAGCAGAATAAATGGTTAATTTCATCTTGTCTTTTTCAATTAAGGAAATTGAGATTAAGTAATGAATGACATGCTCATTGATCACACACACTGAAAATTGTATCCTAAGAACCATTTTGGGTTTCCTTCTCTTAAAGTCTGCAAACTCCTGCTTTTAAATAGACCATATTTTACCACACATACTATATTTATTTTAGTACTATTTTGATTATGATTGCACAATGCTAGGTCTGAAAATAAAAATATTCAAGAGAATATTCATCATTCTTGAGAGGCTGGGGAGAAGAATATCTTTCACCTACTTTTCAACCAAAAATCACCTCTCCTGAGAACTCCCAAGTTTTATTTTTATATATATACATATATACAAATGCATATATATATGTATAAATTTGCATTTTTATTTGTTTTAGCTAGTAATTATATGATTTTTGGATTATTTATGACACAGTACTTCCTTTCGGTGAATATCTAAAAATTAAGTAAAAATTTTGTGCTCCTCCTAGAGTATCGAGCTTTGCTTTCATGACAATTCCAAGCATCAGAGAAGCCTCTAGTCCTGAGCTCTGAGCTCCCACACGGCGGGATGCGGTACTACCTCTGCCAAGTCATTGCCTCGTCCATAACTTTCATTCCCTGCGCATTGACTGTAGCGCTTTTGATTCTGCACGGTGGAAAATGTTAACGTGTGCGGTGGAAAACACTAATACAGCGCTACAGGGGAAGAGAAAGGGAAGGCATTTGCTAATGAGATGCCTTCAAAAACACCGAGTGTAGCCTGGAGAAGCACATCAGGAGCAAAGCACTGCTGGGCAATACCCCAACAGGTCCTTATGCAAAGAGGACACAAGGAAGCTCCCTGGGCAACTGCAGCTGGCACGGCCTGATTGGGACCCCTTTGAGGACTGCACTGACCATTGTGGGTGGAGGCATCAAGCACTTGATTAGCACAAGCATTAATATTAATATGTAATGATATTAATAATGTTAGCAATTAATTATAGCAATAACAACCATTATTAAGGCTTGTTGTTGCTGTTGCTTGTTCTAGGAAAGAGAAGCTGGCACAAAAGAGCTAGGCAGCCACCAGAGGTTTCCAAGAAGGAGCCTACCTGGAAGGGCTGAAAAGCAGTTGGTTGCATTAAAGCAGCTGGGTGAAGAAAGCAAAGAAACATTATCCAGCAAGTTGCTTTCTTTCTTTTTTTCTTTTCTTTCTTCTTTTTCTTTTTAAATAAACATTTCACATGGGGTCTCTGTTCATCTTTCCCGGTTGTTGCCACGTTATACTCTTAGCTCTGCATTGCAAACACCATTCCCTTTCAGCATCAGGATGCCACCGCATAGAGCACTGTATTATTACTTGCACACCCAGCCCCAAGGAGCCGACCTCGGCACTGTAGCAAAAAGCTGTTATTTAACACACCCTTCCATGTATTCACTTCTTTCTTGCTTTTTTATTTTCTGCTTATGTGGCATAAAAGCCTCTCAGATGATTCTACTGATATTAGCACTTCCAAGCTGTTGTTTTGAGCTTTCGCCTCCTATTACTACCTCAAATTCTGGAGCAAAAGAGAAGTCTCTTAATTAGAATTTACATTATTAAAGGAAAGACCCAAATTACTCATTTGGAATATTATTAGACAGCAGAGTGTTTTAATTTCATTCACGTTGCCTCATTGTTACTATAAAAATGTTACTTTCAATAAGAATAAAAAAACTATACCCCAATTTAAGTGGTTTGAAGAGAAATCTGAATCTGTAAAATGACAGCGATGACTTAACTGCAAATTATACATAGTTTTTAGCACAGGTAATCTTGTACATCTAATCAGAGTTCCAGTTTTCTCCTGGAGTGTAAAAATAAGAAGAAGTGTAGATGAGATTAGAAGGGAGAAGGAAGAAAAGAAAGGTTTTCCCCAAGTACAAAACCATCTGGAAGCACCCACAGCAGATAACCCATTTAGCATATAGAGGGCCCTGGTTATGCTTCTGCAAAGCTCAGTTCTCCCTCCGTGCTTTTTTTAGGATACAGCTCTGATGAGTAATAGTGCCCCAAAGAAAGGTATAAGGTCTGCCAGGTATTTTCATCTCCAAAAGGGAAGAGCGACACTAAAGAGGTCAAGGCGTGGGGGCGTCTTAAGGGCTCCGCATCTGCAGTTGAGCTCCACAGTAGACAAAATAAAAGCAAAGCGGGATATTGCAAGTGCACAGTTTTAACAGTATTTCTGTTTAGTTACATCCTTGAAGAAATATACCCTATTTGATCCTCTGGAAGCCACTGCAAACCTCTTCCTCCTCCTTCCTTGTGGACGCATGGACACATACACGTAGATTTGAATACTAATAGTGATGATGGGCAAGCTAAAGTTCATTCTCTGCAAATATTTTGAGGTTTCTGGATAAATAAGCGCATTTTATTTTGGGCAGCACACACAATATACAGTGCTCATTGACATTAAAGCTTCTCCAAAATCTCAACACATTTCCATCAAAATCTATCAAGCCTTCATCATGGAGTCCTGTGAGCTTCTCAGTCTGGATTTGGGAATAATCCTATCTATTTTGTCACTTCTTTTTTTATTTTGTCTTCAAGGATAAAAGAGGATCAAAGTCCTCTTCACTTCTGAAAATGGAAAGTATAATATATTTTCCTCAATTCTCTCTGCTCTTTTATTTTTCAAAACTCATGGCAAAATAATGTCAATAAAACAGTAAGACAGTGTTAGATAATTCCCTTAAGAGTCTAAGCATCACTACTGTCCCCAAATAGTCTCTAGAAACGTATCATGTCTCCTTTGTAACTGCTATTTTTCCAATTTCATGGTCTTGTATGCATTTCTAAAGGACATCCAGGTCCAGGTAATAGGTTGATTTCAAATAATTAATTATTTCCCTCCTCATAGAGTAGGGATATATTGTCTCTCTGGCATTTTCTTTGTCATTGTTAAGTTTGTAGAAAACACCCTTTTTTCTTCCTTTCCTCCTTCGTGCTGATTAATTTTTCCCCTTTCTGCTCTCATCCCTTCTTCCCGCAGAAAGTTCTGATCAACCACATGATCTAGTTTGGTCAAATTCTTCTTTTCCATTTTCATTAAGTTTGTTCTAACCTTACATTTTCAAATACTGTCTCATGGACCTTCACAGACAGGCTATTTTCTGAATTCTTTTCCACCCAGAAGAATTGTGAACTTTGTTTTTCTGAACTGTAACGCATTTTGTGGAGGGTGGGGGAAAAAATCACTGACCTACTCCCTTCTTGTGCCTACTTGGTCACAAAATTTAAGTTGCTGTATGTTTGTTATCTTAGAGATAGAATTAGAGATAGAATCTGAATTACATCTATAGAGTTGAAATGCTCTAGAAATGCAGAGTCCTGCAGGAAATTTGCTCTGGAATTCTTCATTGATTGTCCTCCCTAATCTAAGAGAGGCTCAACAAAGTATACACATCCAATTTCTTTTTTCTCTCCTTTCTCCCTTCGCCAACCTTTTTCCTCTGATTCGTTCTCCCTGTACTTGCTTAAATAAAAGTCAACTCTGCTGCTCCTTATCAAACTGTAATTTCCTAGAACTATTAATATCTTTGACAAACGACACCATTCATAGACTTACTATCTCCTGGAGTTTGGAACTCTGCCTAGCCAAAGCATGGGAAATAAGCAGAAGGGGAAATGCTTAAAGAAAAGAGAAGAAAAAAACCTTTCACTATTCAAGTTCTAGATACATGTATAGAATTATGAATGTCAAGAACCAAACTGAAGTCACAAATTAAAAGGTTCACATTCAGTATTAAAATGAGAATGAATAAAAACTATCTGTAAAACTTTGCTGTGAAACTGATGTACATCTATTTGTTAATGACCTAAAGCACAGTATTAAAGCTTTGATTCTTTTTCCCCTAGCAATGTGAAAAGAAAAAAAAAAGGATAACTCTATGTCCTCTTCAAGGATCTGGGCTGTTGGTATCAAAACACGAATTGCAGAGCAGAAACATGAAGATTTGAGATGGTGGGTGAGGAGTAGAGAGTAAGGGAAATAATCATAATAATAATCATTTGGTTATCTGAAGCAATACCAGGCTATGTTGTACACACCACATCAAACGCTGCAAAATGTTTTAGCCTTCCTTGCATTTTAATTCTGACGTGCTTCTAATAAATGATATTTCTTCAATATTCAATAGATTACACCTACCTGTGGTTAGATTACACCTACCTGTGGTGACATCTGAGTAACTATGAAAACTCCTTTGCAGAACTGTAATGTGAACTGAACTTTCAGGAACATGACTGCCTTAGCAGGCATGGACTTGCTCATTTGGACAAGTGACTTTTGGGAGGAGTTTTGGGAGAAGGCTTCAACAGTGTGTGTTGCCCTTCCTTGATCTGCTGGCTAGGGAGTCACTGCATGATTGAATTTGCAGAAAAGGTTGAAAGCAAAAGCCTTCTTAAGATTTGGGAAAGAACGCTAATTAGGAGAGGATCAATATATATCATAAAGAATTCTATCTTCTTGGGGAGTTTAACTACACCTGTCTCCCAGTACCACTGTCCTTCTAAGTGAGATGAGTCACAGATAAAGCAGTTGTAAAGAAAATCAAAGCATCAGAAATGCCCAAGATCAGAAGACAAAGGGACAGTTAAAGATGATAGTCAAAGCTAAAGAGAGAACAAAAATCAAACATATAGGGAGAGGGAGAGTCACTTGGCTTCTAAGTGAATACCTTAGTGTTTGGGTTCTTTTCTTTTGAGGTAGCGGGGAGGGTTGTCTAAGGTCAATGAACGAACAGTCGCTTAAGTCTGACTGCCATCAGAGTAGGACACAGTACTAATCCTACCTGCCTTATTTTCTGTTCAAAGGCAGAGAACCTTCAGAATGGGGAGTCTAATCGTCACTACTTACAGAGGTGAGATCCAGACTCCTCAAATATATTGTCTTCAAAAATCAGTATTGCAAAACTTAAAGTGAACTTTGTTTGCTTCCTAGGGCGTTTCTTCCCTGAAACACTATTAATTTTATTTGTGTTTAAATTATTTTGAAAAGCACCTTCAGTTTCATTTGAAATCAGCTTTTACTAAGCCACT
Organism: Tinamus guttatus; assembly: GCF_059628265.1. Taxonomy (NCBI): domain Eukaryota; kingdom Metazoa; phylum Chordata; class Aves; order Tinamiformes; family Tinamidae; genus Tinamus; species Tinamus guttatus. The sequence goes on from NW_028289051.1 coordinate 317,504, forward strand.
GCAGTCCCTTTCCTAATTTACAGACTATTGGTTTGCAAACCAATAAAAGCTATGGACTGTATATAGCTGTTGTTTGACTATTCTGACCATTTTTCAAGCATACTGACAAAATTTCACTGGAAGAAGAAAAAAAAATACAGCATTTACAAGAAATGCTATTTCCATATTCAATGCTCCAAAATTCTGTATAGAACCTTTTTCTTTAAAAAAAAAAAGTCATTGTGTTAGAACACATTCTTTCTGAATCAATACATCCTGAAGATGACGGGAGAATATGATTACATTGCATAATAAATGTTTTTAAAAATTTAGCAACAAATTTGCTCTTGAGCTATAACACTATATAATATAATTTTTGATAATGCAACTTTAAACCTTCCTTGAACAGACTATAAGATCTTACTTTCTAATGGAGTGTCCAGAAAACACAACTATTACTATGTAAAACATTCCTCTATCAAAATTCATGGGTGCATATTATACTTCACAAAATAGCTGACTAAACCGTTTCTTCATTTTCACTATATGCTATGTATTGATCTAAAATATTCAGGCAGCATTTGTTCTTTTCAGAGTGGAAAGGAAAGCAGCCCTGGGATTTCACAGAATAGACAAGATGGTGCTTTGGTGCACACACACATACACATAAATTTCAAACTCCCCTCCAATTTAACAGTCCAACCATAAATTAACCTCCTAATTAGCAGGAGAGAAGGTAGTGCACAGGAATATTACCTATTTCTTCCACACAGCAACTGGTGTTTAACATTTTGATCAAACCATAATTAAAGGCCAAAAAATAACTTTGCTGCAGTTAACTTTAGATCATAGTTAATGCCATCCATTAAAGAGATAAAAAAGCACTCTCATATACCCCAAAGGAAGGCTCAATTACAAAGTTCTTTAGCATAAAATAGGAAAAAAAACCTATCTGCTGAGTAGTTGATCTTAAGCTACTATTTCTGATTGCAGAGATTCAAATTAGAAATGTTGTTTTCATTTTTTCATATTATTAAAGAAAAATAGGAAGGAATGACTACTGGTTTCTTAAAATCTGTTTTTCCCATCCCAGGCTTTAGGACTTGAGTTAACTTACAAAAGATTAAAAAGAGAGGGGGCAGGGAAGGAAAATGGGAGCAAGAGGAAAAAACAATACCTGAATAATTAATAACTTATTTTCCCCTCATACGGCTTATGAAATGTATGAAAATAATCCATATTCATTCTTCTGCTCAATTACTTACAAATAACTTATCTGTAGAATCCAGTAAATCTGTCAGTTGTGCAAGTTTACTTCTCCATATGCTATCTCAAGATAAGCAAGCCTGTAATATTAGATTTCCACTGACATAATTGTGCATGAATTCTGATCTGATTTAGTATTACATGGTGCAAAAGGTGACACATTTTCTTTAATATAGCCCATTAGAAAAGGCAAGGAATTGCCCATGTATGAAATCTGAGGAGTTTGATTGAAAGACTGTGGGACTTGGAGGTCAGCTCAGTGGGAAAGTAACTTGCTCAGCTACACCGGGCACTAAGCGCTGTGACAAGCAAACCTAATACCCAGTGCAGTTACTCAGTTAGACAATCAATAAAAACATTACATTATCAGACTGCTACAGCTGTATGTTAACCTATCGTATTACTTCATCTGCTCCCAAACCAGTCTAACACGCACTTACTGATCAGGCAGATAACACAGACACCACCCCGATCCTTATGTCACACTTAATACTGAACCACTGTGCCGAGACCACTGAATTGTTTTTCCATATGTCGCAAATTCTAGTTCTCAAGTCCCTCTAATTTCCACACCAAAGCCACATGGAGGAACCTCACGGAGGTGGCAGAGGCTACCACTTGAACGCGTGTCAGGTTCAAGACTGGTGCTGCATGAGGGCTCGCAGGCAGACACGAGTTTCCCGTGCTCTGCGTGGGAGCTGAGCCGCTAGGACACGGAGCCCAACCGCCCGCCTCGGGCTCCCTGTGGGCCGAGCGTCCCAAGCTCCTGCCCGCAGCAGGGCTCCTGGCGGTGCTTGCAGTGCTGCGGCAAGCTCGCATGTGCCTGCATCCGTGCCTTTAGAGGCTCCCATGCAACTTTCATTTATCTTCTTGTGTGTATATACATATATATATATATATATGCATATATGCATGATTCCTTGTTCTCCTGCCATCAGATCCTTTCTCTACTGCCCTGTCTCCTCTGTCCATCAGCCAGTAGCTTTTCCCTTCCCTTCCCTTCTCTACTACCTTCTCACCCAGCCTCCCTTGGGATCCTCACCCCACCAGCTCATTGCCCACATGTGGGCCCATCTCATGGCCAACCTTCACCTGCATCCTGTCAATGCCATCTCTGTTTCCCAGGCAGTGAGTTCACCTGATCAGCAGTGAGGACTCAAGTCACTTCACAGAGAATACTGCAGGTGGCTACTCAGCTTCCTTTGGCAAATTTCTAGTGAATACTTGCAAACTGCTTCCTTCCCCTGCTGCCTCTGACCTCCCACCGGGCCTCATAAATTTTCCAAATGTGGCTAGTGGTTCACAGGAATCAGCAAAGCCTCATCCTTCATATAGTAGTTGCCCGTCTGCCTGGTTATTCTCAAGTCTCTGCTAACCACTGTAGAGGAGGTACATACTGAAAAAAAAAATCGTATTGGAAAACAATATATTCTTCCCTGCATTTATGCTTAGAAATGTACAGAACTGCTTCATTGGAAAGCTCCCAGGTTTAAAGAATTGGCTTCTAGGGGAGCATTAGGGGAAACAACTGGAAACAAAATTCCTTCCGGAAAGGTCTAGGAGGCTAAAGGCGCCTGTCAGGTGGGAGCTGCATGGCCAAAAGCTTCTGCTGGGGTGGGTGAAACAAGGCATATTTAAAATTTTCTGAAGTAAATGCATTCAGAGGCTAAACTACCATGCTAAATTGACACATCTTTGGAGTTTCTATAGTAGTTATCAGTAGATATACAAGACTCATATCTCTAAAATGAAAAGCAAGCAAAATGAAGCTAATTATATGCAGCAGCTTTCCAGAGGTTTTATTTACGCCAAATTGAGTTCTCTGGCTGCTTACTGGTGAAGTAGCTGCAGTAGCAAAGGACTCTGCTTCCTGTGATACTGAGTTCTGTTCTTGTGGATGCTGCCGCTGCTGCCTGGTACCACATTTATCTAGAGAATTTTGTACTTAAATTCTTTAGTGTGGGCGATAGTTTCATTTAGTCAGGATTGTATTTTGATAGATCATCCATCCACCTCTTTCCTGGATGTAAAACAGATCCCCAAATCAACATTAAGCAAACTGTAAGAAATCTTCTGCTGACTACCCATAGTTCAAATAAACCTAGAATATAAAAACATACATCTATACGTATAGTTTGCATACCTCTTAAATTTGTTTTCCTATATTTTCATGCCTTGCTAATGCATTAAGCTCAGCAATGCCTAATCAACTGTGCTGCCAAATTCTTGTGGTTCAAAGTACAACTTCTTTTTTGCGTTTCTTTTTTCAGGGAACCAGAAGTCACATACCTGGTTCAAGGGCAGGTTCTCAGTTGCGGTGAACTGTGAGCCCAGCAGCAAACCTCAAACCTCTTCCTGAAAAGGAAGACCACTGTGTGCCTTTCCTTTCAGAGAGATCCATGTTGCTGTGCATGCCTTAAAACTTTGTATTCTCACTTAACATTGTCACCTTCTGCCCATACTTCATTCACATGGACTGTACAGATTACATGCTTCTCTATCAAGGATTGAGTCCCTCCAGCACTCATACTCATGCTCGCCATGCCGAATTATCTCAACTCTTCTATAAATTTTCCAAAACTGTGCTTTATCAATTAATACCTCTGCTTTTTTGATAAGATTTCAGAACTGTGCCAGTGTAAAGAAAACTGTTTCCACTAAGAACAAAACTTCTCAGAGGGTTTTCCAAGCTCACTGTTCTCTGGGCAGGATAAAACTGCTTCTTTGGGCAAGCATCTAAGCAATGGGTCCACAACGTCCACACAAATTTCAGCGTAGCAAGGCCAATTAACAGTCAGAGATCTCATTTGATCAGGATGATGACAAGAGCATCAGCTGCTATTCCAAATTACAGGCTGAAGCAGTACACCCTCTTAGATATGATTAGGTATCCTACCTCTTAGGTATGATTATTAAATAAATCTTACTTCTCTTATTGCCAAAAGTACAGAGATCAAGTGATGAGCACTCTGTGTAAATAGCTAAATTTAGCCAATTTGCATTGAGAAGTCTAATCCTTACTCCAGTTATATTATTATTATTATTATTATTTTCAGATAGTTCTATCTCCTATTATACATAGTTTAACTAACTTTTTAGGGGACAGCATTTTTACATGCAGCTACAACTTTCACTGGAAGCTGTTATTAGATTTCACATTCACAGTTAGTGTTATGGACATGTAGAATCAAGGTACGGATGAGCCTACCAATTTTCTTCATTCTGTACTTTTTTTTTTCTGTTTTCCCTCCACTCACTCCCTGTTTCTTTATTGTTTTTCTATAAAACACTTATTTTATAGAAAATAATTGTCACTGTGATAGGATTATAATCTTCTTTTTTCTATTATGTATAATTGTAAGTCTGTATCAGAGTTACCTTCCTTCCTTCCTCCTCATAATCTGTTCGTGGTAGAAAACGCGGGGCATGCTTCTGAGACACGGCATAAATGTATCTATCTTGACTTGAATACAAAGTTAGTGTCTCTGAAGATGATTACAAGCTTTAAGATATATTTTAATTCAACTCAGCTGTCATTATAAAAGCTTTGAGTTGTCTTGAAAAAAGAACAAACACACTGACTAATATCTGCTAAGAATTTGCCAAATATTGAAAATCTAGACAGAGTAGCCAAAGATGCTATTTGAATATTCGCTATGAATAAAATACTATTACGGTAAACAAAAAGTTAAAAGAGCATAGTGTCCATACTGTGCTTCTTCCTCCACCTAAATCTGCAGTAGTAGCACTAGTCACTGGCCTGATTCTGTGGCATGCAGAGTGCCTCTCACAATGTGCTGCGCTGAATTCCTTTCTGATTGTGTGAAATCTCATCTGGAACTTGCTCAAAGAATAAAACTATGTGGAAAGCACATCTAAGTATTTTAAACGACAAAGAAAAATCTTTATTATATACGTTGATTATGCGTATCTACCGTTACATTATTATTACATAACTGTGTAAAAACTCATCTGATAGTTTGCTCATAACTTGACTTTATGTAATTTAACTGACCCTTATTTGCTAAGATACCGTGTAAGCCAAGGTTTGGAAGACAGCCAAGAAATAAAGGAGGGGAAGAGTGAGAGAGAGAGAGACAGAGAGAAATCAGATTAAACTGTAAATCTGTGGTTGGCATAAACTTAGCAAGCAGTGCAGAACATATGGAATGCAGAATCTTGTGCTATTTCTTTGAAACACTAGTACTAAATTTATGACAAATGCCTGGACCAAACAAACAACATCTTTTTCAATTCTTAAAGACATAATCTGACAAAAAATTAAATTAGCAAAACAACATTCCACTATTAAACACCAGTTTATAACCAAGATAACAGCAAGCAGTCTTGCCATTTTTGTTTATTAGTCATATTTCAATTGAGGATGAAAGCTAGTATTCTCAAGGTAGGAAAAAAAAAATCTTATGACCTTAAATCTTCAGTCCCATCCAACCCAATCACATGCATTTTTGCATAGGCCAAAAAAAAAGTTAATAAAACCCAGAATATTTTGAGGAAACAGGTATATGCTAATTGCTATTAAGAAAATGCATTACTTTGACTATATACAACCATTTTACTGCTTATCATCCTCAGTGCATTGCCTTTGAACCCTGCAATGTCTGTCAAGATACAGTTCTCCATGACACCTCTCCAAACCTACATCAGTGTGTGCCCACACAGAGCTCATCAAGTAGCCAAAGAGTTGCCCTTTCACAGCGAGCAGGCAACTAATATTTAAGCTGGCTCTAAAGAAAGACACTTTTCATAATTGCCCAACAATCTGCTAAGCGAAAACATATGGATAGGCTTAGGTAAAGCCTGCCAGGGGTCTTTGCTGAATGGAAAACAGGTGCTCCAGTTTTGTGCCATGTAAAACCCCATTTACCATTAAGTCCAAAGGTTACAGGACTAATAGCTGCCCTGTGGTAATCAGGGAAAGCAAAGACACTAGCCATCGTCATACATCTGGGACATATTTTACATACTTGCAACATATGCTTCGGTTTCAATCAGAGTGAGGCTTTGGCACATTTGTTAATCTTTTTACTTTTATTGCATAAGAAGACCCATTGACCTGGCTTTTCTATTATAATATATGAGAAAACAGAGAAATAATAAAAGCCAGAGGTCATTACCAGCTGGTGTCACAAAACCTGCATTTCTTTCCTCACAAAGTTTCATTTTGCACAGCGCTTTAGAAACACATACAGATGAGCTAAACCAATATGAAACTGCACTCCTCCTTATGTTGACTCACAGATATAAAAAAAACAGCAGTGGTTAACAGAGTATGACTGAGTGTACCAAAAAACAACAAACTAAAACAAAACAAAAAAAAATCCCATCCTAAGAGCATTCTAACAAAAACAAACAAATAAAAAAAGCAGTCCTAACAATACACGTAGATTTTATAACTCTGCTCAGGGTGATATAACACCCATTCCAGAAACTACTGAATGTACATGGTACAATTTTATTTTTTAAAAAAGTTATTTTCCATTCAACTTTTTCCCCCTTTGTTGGCATTTTAAATTATGAGAACCCAAGTTGCATTAATGAAGATAGCATTAAACTTACAAAAATCAATCTAAACAATTTTTGCATAGGTAGATAGCTCAAGAATTCAAAGAAAAGAGTCACCGAGCACACACAATAATGTTAAGTACTCACAATAATGTTAAGTACTCACTTTTCTTCAACCTTGGTAACTATGTCTAGGAAAGTGTTAGAAAGCTAGCATCAATTTCATAAAGCTAAATATTAGGTGAGAACATTAAAACCTGGAGTGATATTTCTAATTAGGTATGTTTTACCAGGCATCTATACATAGGAATAAGGACTCTTTCCTCACCAAAGCCCATTTTTCTTTTTAAGGAGTTTGTTTGGCAATTTTCAAAGACAGCTAAGTGGTAACTAAGTAGGCTGGCTTAAGCCATAAGCAGTGAAGCGCTGCTTGTGAGCTAATCATAGTTATTAAAATTTCCAGAAATACACATACTGTTGGGATAATACTCTTCCACTATCTCTAATAATAAAGCAGGAATAAGCAAGAGAAAATGGCCACAAATGGATGGCAGATCAGTGTTTATCAGAAGAGAAATGATGATTCAAAGCCAGCATGTTGAGTTAAAATACAAGCTCTCCATAGCTACATGACTGACCTCGGCAATAAATCATATATTTTATTGCCAGAAGTGTATGCTCACATCATTTAGTGTTAAAAACCATCACATAAGTGTTTGGTAAAATGAGGTTTTGTCACTACAATGTTTGCTGATTCTAAAATGATGTAGCTAAGGATTTAATGATGTATAAAGAATTTCACATAATATCTTTCTGTCAGTTGTAAAATGTTTGAACTGGTAACGGAACAAAGAAAATACTCATTTTTTAGTGTCTCTCAATTCTTAGGTGTTGGCTAACCAAAAAATAACCATTCAGGGGATTAACTAATCACAGTGAATTTTCTGACATTTCAAATGCTGCTGCCAGTATATGAATTCTTGCGGTGGTATATAACTGTACATCTCAACTAGAAACAAAGGTCAAGGGCATAAATTAAGACACACTGTCTCCCCCCCACCCCCTCTGAAAAAAAAGAATCATTGCTTTCCTGCAACAGGAGTGGTCGAACATATGTGACGGTCAAAATCATCTGTGTTTTAATTCAGAGTTGTTGTAAAATTATCCTTTTTTTTTTTTTCTCCTCCTCTCTTCTACAAATATGATCTTACTTGTCTGAAAACACCAGAAACAACAGGAGTACCTTTTCTATACTTGTCTCACCAGAAAGCTGTCCTGCTAGCGCTAGCCATTGCTTCAGTGGTGCAAGGTCATTCTAATTTCTTCTGTCTGGTCCTTTCCCTCTCCCTGGGGAGCAACCAATCCAAGGAGTCCCATAGCTTAGCTCAATAAGACGTGGGAAACGAGCTGTTATTTACTGTGGTTGCAATCCTCAACCCAACCAGCAGCCTCTAAGCTGAACCACATTTTCTCCAATAGCTGAATGATCTGCAATAGTTTCCTGGCTTGCTGGGCCACGATGCCAACTCCAAATCAAGCAGATGTCTATGAGAATTGTGATTATTTAAATGTCATATGGAGTGCAAAACATTTCAGCCATTCTTCTGCCAAGTAATTCTTTGAAAATTATAGATGTCAATATCCCATCTTTAACCAGTATGGAGTTGCTATTTTTACACCACTCTTCCCCTAAAGCGCAGCCCTATTTGTAATACTTGAGACAGGACAAATTTTTGTCCTTCAAAAACAGTTGTCACTGCAGTTATCTTCACAAGAGCTATCAAGTTCCAGACAAGCTGAATTATTTTTGTTCCTGGCAGGAAAAAAAAAAAAAAAAAAAAATTGACCCAGCTCTGGACCAAAAAAAAAAACAAAAAAAAAAAAGAAAGAAAGAAAGAAAGAAAAAAAGCAGCAAGGATTTATAGACCTCTATCCTTTCCTGCAATACACAGTAGCATTGTTAGGATGATAAACAGCTCTGTCCAATTTTCTGGACTAAAACACTTCAACTCCTTTTTTAACTGTCTGTAAAAACAGTGTCATGTCTAAATTCTCCCATCCCCAGGTACCCAAGTGCTAGGAAAGATAATTACCTTGTCATCTCTGTCATCCTCTTCTTCATCGTCCTCTAGCATGTCCTCCACTACCTGCAGACAGAAACAGTAGTAGTTGTCATGATTTAAAAAGGGAGAGTTTTGTTCTGTCAATTGTAAGCCTTTTGCAGATGAAAACTTTATTAACATTTGAAATAAATGCACAGAAGGAAAACATACAACTAGAAGAAACGCTTGATCTTGGGAATCAAATTTAGGGAAGTTTTATAGTACTAATTGACCTACATTAAGGAATTATATACTGAAAACCTTGCCTGTAAAAAATGCTTGCTTGACAATTTAAATATTTAAAAGGTAGTTCAAAATTCAATGTGTGATAGATTCAACTAAAGGAAACTTTTCTCAGCTCCACTAGTGGGTATACTGTACACACAAATGCTTGCTTTAAATTTACTGATATCTAGAAAAACATGCAACAATTAAGACAGAATTGCCAACATTCACCAAGAGATTTTTGAAGAATTCAGTGCTAGGAATAAATGCATACTAGTTTGTCTCTTTATGGTCTGCAACAGTGATATGTACCATATGCTCCATTAGCATTAGCACTATGTTTCTTAATAGTGATTTTATACAACCTGTGCATCTAACTTTGCACATTCACTGCTAACTGTAGTTACCCTGTGTATGTATCAAGGCATTTTTTTCCACCTAAACAAATTCATTTCAGTCTAAAAATGAAATTTCAGTTTAGAAATACATTCATATATACACAATTCATTTTACAAATCATAATTGTTAAATCACAGGCTGAGCATGGAATGAACCACTATTAAACCTACTTTACAGAGGGAGGAAATGACTTTCAAAAGATGGTCAGTGGCAGATCCAGACTTAAAACTCATAAATTCCTTTCATAACACTGTGATCAAGCTGGCAGCCTACCCTATGGGGAAACTTCCCTATTAATGAAATTGAAATAAAGTTGTACCTGTTCATACTAGATAAGATTGTGGCTCTTATATTATTGGTTTTTTATTAAAATATAAGAACATCTATAATGAATCTGAACAAAGATCCACCTAGCCCAGAGTTCTCTGGATGCTTAGCCAAAAAACGTATATCACATATTACAAAATACAGATAAAAATTCAAGGAAAGGATAAACTCTTCGATGCAACTCATTATTTTTTGACTTATCTTACAGAGCATTTCCAGCAATTCAAATCATACTTACTTTTTTAATATAAAGTTAGAAATCATCTTCCAGTATCATTTTAGTGTACCATGTCAACACATTAAAATTACGACTTTGTAACTTCTTCCTACACAGAGTTGCATAGACATTCCCATCAAGTTCAAATCCATGTGCAAGGACTTTAACACTATCCAAGGGTCAAATACAGAGTTTAAAAAAAAAAAAAAAAGCAAAACAAAACACTGATGTTGAACTTCAGGGAATGGCAGGGCTGGATAACCACCAAGAAGATCCCAGTTATTCATGCCACGTGAGCACATGCACAGACAACTCTAACGATGTATATCGAGACTCGATTTAACATGCAAGTAGGACACCCTGCATATGTGTAAATCAAACACACAGCACAAAACAACTCCAATATCTGGTTTCAGACACTCCTTTTTGAATCCTGTCCTAATACACTCCTAATAGAAACTGAAGGGCTTTGGAGAGCAAGGAGCCTCCGCTTCATCTATTCACTACTCAGTTCTGGAGCTTAGAGTCAAAGAAACACAGTAAAGAGAGAACACATCTCTACCTCAGTGCAAGGAAGAAACAGGACCCAAGCAACTAATGAAAATTAATCCTAAACTTATTCCTACAAAACAGAACAATTTCAATAGGAGTTTGATGAAACCTTCTGCAGCCTAGGACAGTCTCTGATCAGATGATGGTCTTTACAGAAAGGACACAGGTGTGAGTCTTCTTAGGCGGCATGAAGTTTCAAACCTGTGCTCTGGCCCAAACTGGTTAACAAAGCAATAAAAAGACGCCTCCCTCACCAGTTCCTTAAAGAAAGCATCAGAGACAAGGAGCAGAGAGTTCAGTGCTGTGACAGGTCGGTCACACCCCTTCGCAGTAAGAGAGGAAAGAGCTGAGAGCATCCTGTCGAAATTCTCATTAGCTGGTTTTGTACAGCTCCTGGCTAGCTCAGCAGGCCTTTCTGTGCATTCCACTTGGAACTCGGAGGATGTGGTTTCATGTACTTTTCTAAGGAAAGAAAGCTTTGACTTTCCCATGCGCCTGCTTCAGCTACTTGTTCCTGTCCCCTCACTGCAGCTCATTGTCTTCTTAATTGTGCTCTTCCAGGTGCCCCTGGAGCTCAGCTATAAACTACAACCCTGCAACAGTCAAGTCTTTGTTGTTTTAAATCTACCTGAAAATTTTTAATTTGGATCACTTCAGTAACCCTGTTTACAGAACTGCTCCAGAAACACCTGCATCAGCTCTACTGAAGAAATGGTGAACCGAAAAGAGAGGATGAAAACCTGTTAAGAGCTGCAGAAAGATGGAAAGCTTTTAAAGCAGTTTTGCCACACACACACACACACACACACCTCAAATTACATCGATTTGTGACTAAAGCACAAGGTATAAGCCTGAATCTGTTGACTCAGGAACTGCCTACGCCTGGCGCTAACTAAACTCAACAAGTCTCTAACTTTTCAACATTAATATTCCCCAGGCATTTAACTCTTCTATGTACGTCCAGAAATTCCCAGTCCTGACAGGCTTGAGCAGCAGGCTGCTTATCTTACATTAGTGCTAAAGTTAGCACAGAGACAATTAGATGAATTGGAAACCTCTAAAAGTTGTTGCAAATGATGGCACATCACTGAAGTCACAACACCCAATCTAAATGATCTGGATAATAATACTTCTAACTCACATTTCTTTTCCTCATTGAACGATTTCAAACTACTTTACAAGCTTTTACAGGGTGGCAAAATGTTAACTTGTTCAAAGGACGCGCAAGAAACCCTTTGAAATCCCTTGAAGCCAAAGACCGAGCCCAGATTTTCAACTTCTCCATTCCATCTTTTAATTCAGAAAATTACTGAATTAAACTACCAGTACCACTCCACACACTTGCCCTGGGTTAGTCTTATCATCAATGTCATTAAGCTTTAGAGTATCAAACTGTCTGGAGGAGAAATCAGAACTCAATTACTGTAGCAAAATAACATGCAGAGGAAGCATTCCTATGTCCAAAATGTTTAAACTGTTCTTTAGAGCATATGAAATATAATCCATGTTTACACTCAACTTGAATTTCAAAATTGAGAGTTAAAATACACACATAGACTGTTGAGACACTATGATACAGTGATAAAATTGTTTAAACCACCAAGACTAAGCTTCTTGAGGGCTTTGTAACACAAATTGAAGAAAATAAAAAAGGTTGTTTTATAAACATACACTCTAAGAAGAACCTGTATGTTGAAGCCACCCAAGTTCAATCTATTTTTATAGAAGAACAAATCAAGGGTTTACAAGACAGGTACAGTGAAACTGAGCAACAGATTTGAGCTTAACATTGCACTTGGAATACTGTAGCAACAAAATCTCATAGTGGATTTGTTTTTTTTCTCTGTTTTTTTTGCACTTCATATAAACTACTAGCATGTCATTTTGGTCTGAAGAAAACATAGTACAGTTATTCAGATCTCTACATCACAGAGTCACACAGAATCACAGAATGCTTAAAGTTGGAAGAGACCTCTAGAGATCATCTAGTCCAACCCCCCTGCACACACAGGGACACCTAGAGCACGTGGCACAGGACTGCGTCCAGGCGGGTTTTGAAGATCTCCAGAGAATGTTATATCTTTTCAGTGGCAGAGAGAAAAAAGAGAAGGGAAGGAGGTAGGGAGGGGGGAGAGAGGGGGAGAACAGGAAAAAGCACATGAAGATAAAATGAAGCATTATTTTATTAAAAACTCTAAATTATGCCTTCCAATACATTGCTTGAAATCAAGTAGTATTAATCAAACAAAGGAAAGGCACTGGGGAAATCAGAAAGATCTAATGCAAGCAGTTAAAAGTGACATGACCTTCTGTAATGTCACTTGTCACAGACTTATATGCCGCATACTGGTAGAAGATCTTGAAACAACCTGATTCTCTATACCGTTCCTCAAATGTAATACTAATACAAATGACATTTCAAAAAACACATGTAGACTGCCTCAAATACAGCAAGTCAGCTACTTCATGGCCAAACAATAAGCAGATGATGCTCAAATGTTGCAAAATACCATCCTCTCCATGCAAAATAGCCCTATTAAAACCTAACTAATCAGAACCAGCCTAAACACTAATTTGTATAGACTGCCATCATTCTTGACCCATCTCCACTTTCTTTGGGTTAAAAGAGCTCTGTCTATATATATTGTATATTCACACCCATTCCAGATGCAATTGTCCTGCAGCAGCTACATTTAGTGATGGTATAGCAGATTGCCAGAAGCAGCATTACCATCACCTTTGCATGATGGAGAAAAGCCAAATATCAGTGGACCACAGTGCACTCTTGCTAATTAAACTGACAATTAATTGAAAATTGATTTAAAAATACTTCCTTCATCTAGACATTCCATGCAAGAACAAGACATTGACACTTAACAGCATTTTTAATGAAAGAACTTTTTCCCTTACTGACTATCCACCTGCTATTTCTAACAGAGACTGTGCAATCACCAACTCACTTGGTGAACACTCTTGGGTTACAATTTCTTTGATTTCTCTAGCAAATGCCTGCTCAGAAGATACTTTGGTGCCTTTTTATGTTAACTCTTTGAGGTTTCTGTTGTGCTCTAACAGGCAAGATAAATAAAAAATGAGTGAGAGAGGAGCAGTACCACACTGCAGATATGCCTGATGACGGTTACCTTAGTACTTCTTGATTATTTTTAAGTAATCTATAATATTTTTATTAATGGATCAGTTTTGTAGAGCGAGAAACAACCCCCCCCCCCACCATTAGTGCTCTACTAGCTTTTTTGCTTATATTTTGCTAAATTTAGTCCTTGAAAAATATATGGTTTCAAATGAAAAACAAAAATAAAAAAATCCACTCTCTATGAAATAACATATTACAGTTTTGAACTCTGTAGATATTTATATTTTCACATTAAGATTTTAACATCCAGAAGCTCTAGGGAAATAAGAAATGAGATTTGGTTTTAATCTAAGTACATATTAGATATGTAAAGAATGTGGTTAGAATTTTTCTGTTTGGGACTGTTTGGATTGCGTTTAACTCATTTTGGCTGGACATAAACTGTACCATATGTTTGTGTGTCACTCAGTTTACAGTGTTTGTGTGTAAATGTAATATAAAATTATGCAATGTGTGTGGATTAAGAAGGATGCTTAAAACCTCTCAAGCACTTTCAGGTCACTTCAAAGTGTTTAAGATGAAGCAAAAACTTCTGTCATCAATAAGGTTGTCATAACTGTGCTTTTGTGGTCATTTTCACAACACAACATTTGTTTCTTTTGCAGAATTGCTGAAAAACCATACACAACATGCAATTAAATTAAAATGTGCACCATTTCAATACCATATTCATAAGAAAAAAAAATGTGAAAAAATCCTAATTTAATAGTGTAGTATATTTGGAGTACAGCCGTTCCTGATTTATACTGCTAATGTTTTGACCCTGGAGTATTTCATCTGCCGTAATCATCAAGATAACTGAACCACTAGATACAATAATTATTAGCATGGTAAGCTTGCCAGTAAGGTTGAATATACTGGAGTACGAAAGACAGCAGATTAAAAGGAAAAGCATTAGTCCTTTACTGCTAAAATACTTCTTGAATTTTAGAGATACACAAATACAATTATTTCTTTATAAAGAATGCATTTTGTTGGCTTATTCTGGGAAGTGCTCATGTTGTAATTTAGTCTGAATCTTAATAGGAAATAAGACGTTAATATGGCTATCAGATGTTTTTTGATGCATGTTACTGATTACATGTAGTTCCGTAATATCAACAACAGAATATTTATTTGCAGTATAATACATTTCTCGGCAACGTTCATGGGCAGTAAATACTGTTTAATATATAAGAACATGCAACATTTTCCCATTGTCAGCTTTACATGCTCACAAAATTCAGTTGCTAATGTATTTGAGACAAAGTAATTTTTTTAAAAAAATGGCCTAAGTAGAAGGATTTTTTACTATACTTCTTTTAATATTTGGTTCTCAATTATTTTAGCTCTTTCTTGGATTTACACAATGCACTGTGAACTGAGTATTAGGTGTTTTTTTGAAGTATGTCTCCATCTAAAGGCTTCAGTATGTACTGTACATTCTTTGTGAAAAAAAAATAACAGATTTTTCTGGCCTAAGAAGGCTCGATTTTTAATTCAGCAGAACAAGAAAAATATTCTTTGCTTGGCTAACTATCAAGAGAAAATTTATTATCATGCGGGAATTTGAAGAAAAGTAACACCTTCACAAAATTGTCAGCTAGAATTCTTAGGTACAACCTCATTCTAAAATAGCAAGTATCACCAACAGTATAAATAGACAATTCCTCATTTTTACTGTGATTATTATTTGTCTTTAGCTACTTTTAAGATTTTAGAAGGTCCAATTCCTTTCTCATATAAAATAGTGTTTATCCAAATAATTTTAAGTTTGCAGGTGTGACAAAACCTCTGCGAAGTTGGGGCTACAAGCTTTTTATTGGAAAAGCTTTTGTGTACATTATGTAACAGTGTATACAATACATTTAATATTGTATTTTTTAATAACATATTGATATATCCTAATAAAAATTTCAATAGAGCAAAGTAACCCTAAAATTATTAGTTTAGCCTGAATCAAAACATTCTAAAGCAAAATAAAACCAAATCAAAGCTGAATAAAATAATTGCAGGACCATGAATTTTTTTGCTGTAAACTAAACCAATTTCAGTTTATAAAATATCGATTATTTATATAGTCACTGCAACCTGTAAAAATACAGAAACAGGTTTGTCTCATTGAAAACAAAAAGCCTCTATTTGCAGTGAACTACAATTTTAGTTTAGATATATGGTACTGCAATAATTTTTTTTGAAAAAGTGTGGTGAAACTTATATTAAAAAATGCTTATGATAGGAAAAAACCTTTTTTATGCTGCAAAACTCTAGAATGCGATTTTGGTTCTAGTGTTTTGTATTCAAGCGACCAAATGAAGTCATAATATTCTCCTTCTGCAGTGTATTTTTTAATGCTATTGGGATGAGAACAGTTGGGTAAAGTTTTAGCGAGGAGTTAATGTATCCTCTGATCCCGTATATAAAACCCCAGATCAGGGGATTATAATTGCAGCCCAGCCAGTCTCTGTAACTGTAATACCACAAATAGCCAATTGCAATATTACATTCTACTATGTCGCAGAAGAGAAATGCCTCCTGCCCAACTTATATCTTTACATAGTGTACTGTGAGACCGTTAAATTAGTGCATAATACATTTAAAATATTTATAGTACCAACACTTAGTTAAATAACCTTTATGTAAGATTTATGTTGATTTGTTCATTTCTCATTTAATGGCAAATTATGAAGAGCATGTTTCATAAAGATAATTCTCCATTTAAATTCAGCAGGCCATTAAATATTAAAATTATGTTTCTGATGCAATCTAGAGCAAATTTGTCCAGCTTCAGCGATTATTTGCTCTCATAAAAATTAGACCTGATTAATAAAACTTAAATGCTTGATTAAGCTGACATTTTCATGTTTCTTTCCGAGTTATTAAAAAAGCCCCCACCCCACAGTGGGGCAGCAGGCTGGGCTTTTCTTTCCTCCCTATGGGGACAGTGAAGAAAGAGCCAACAGCTGTATGAGGACAGCAGTGAGTCTCAACAGACTACTCAACATCCAGGCATATGTTGCCTGTGGTTGTTGTGTCCTGAGAGCATCCGGACCCAACACAGAGACGATGACCTGCTTACAAAAGCCTTTCTAACTTATTTTGCTAAGGAGAGCAAATGGAGAGAGCAAATCAGCAATTCTGAGTCACTTGGTGGAAGTAAGGAAGGCCGATTGCTTTAAGAAAATCTCATGTAACTACTTGCTGTGCTCTGAATAGCATACTTGCTGAATAATGTTGGAAATTGTTGTGTAAAAGTTGTTACACTTTCCTTATTTTAAGAGGTATAATACGTTAAACTAGTTTTATATATTGTTCTCTGTGCAACTCATTTCTCAAGCATTTACTGTTTGGAAATTTGTTGCTGCTTTGCTGTTTTTTTTCTACTGAAGGCAAAAACTTCTCAGCAAAACCTGCCCCAAACTGGAAGCCAGGCTGATATTCCCATTGTAACAACCCTCCTTTGTTATCACAAAGATATCTCTTGGGCAGAGAACATATTCCAATCTCCCTAGCTAAAGCAGGAAAACAGTCCCATTTCTTTTTGCCACAAATTCATAGCAAACATTTAGTCCACAGCTAGAAATTGCTGTTGACTTCCTAACAGAAATGATACTGGACCTCAAGACCAAGTACACAAAATGATTCTGCACAGCATGTGCAAGGGATCTGAAACATTAGGTTTTTGTCCCCTATTCAGTCTGCAGGAAGCTTTAACTCTATATGTGTACAACTTGAACTTTTGAAAGAAACATATATTCTAGAAATTTAAGTCAAAGCTTATTTTGCAAAAAAAATCTCCTGTGAAATTAAAAGATGCATTGTAGCATTTTATCTCACTCTTACAAGATTATTATACAGACTCACAAGAATTTTGTATATGGCACATTAACTCCCAGATGCTCACCATCATTTTCTATGCAACGACATGTGCAACTGGAAACTTCAAGAGGAAATTAGCTACTTAATATTTCTTTGTATGCTCTAAGTATTAACTACAAATGCAGGATGTGAACTGAAGTGACTACACATCTTCTCCATAAGAGTATATATGGCAAAAGACCATTCGCGGTTACCTCCAAGCACTTCCAGTGTCCTTCTACTGTATTTTAAATTGCTTAAACAAAACAAAAAAACAATTGACAAACATTAAATCAAAAAGTAGGATTAGTATCTGCAAACAGAACTTACTGATATTCAGGCCAAGATCATACAGGTTTCAGCAAACAATTTTCAGTGAAAATAAGTAGGAAAACAGTTCAGGCAGATGAAGAGATAGATAAGAGACATGACTGCTACTTCCCCTGGCTCAGCAAAGCTTTTGCTCCAAAGGGGTGCAGCTCCAGTCCAAGGCTGCAAGGTCCCACCAAGCATGTGAAGAACTGAGCAGATTGTTTCGGAAGATTTTCTCCACAGCCTCTGCTAGGCCGAACTTTACAGAGACACAACTACAAACTAAACCCAGAGAGGTTGTGGAGTCTCCTTCTCTGGAGATCTTCCAAACCCGCCTGGATGCGACCCTGTGTCCCGGGTTCTAGGTGTCCCTGCTTGAGCAGGGGGGTTGGACTGGGTCATCTCTAGGGGTCCCTTCCAACCTTCACCATTCTGTGATTCTGTAAACATACAGATGGCTCCAGTAGAGAAATCATAGGAAAGAAGGACAAGGTTCTTGCCATAAGGTGAGATTTTTCTGAACTGCAACAGTAAGGGTCCCACTAATTCAATTAGGTTTGACATGAACCTTCAATGCAGCTTCAGAGAACCCATCACCAACTCTATGAAAAAAGCTGTACATACCAATTGCTATCATTTTCCAACTATAGCCCACTGAAAATCATTGAGAAAGAGACAGCTCCAGATGTGTAGTTAACTATGGTGTGCTGGGAGGAGCATGCATTTTACATAGACATTGTTTGAGTTTTGATGAATGCATTAACTTAAGTGTTCAAGTCTCTCTCACACCATGTTTTCAGAAATGCCTCCCATTTCATTCTACTTTTAAAACTATAGCACAAACTTTTCTGGCCCCTAACCATTTTTCTAATGGCTGGCTCCTGAAAAAGAAACAACATACGAAGTATATTAGAAGGATACGGGCAGCATTTCTTTAAGCAGAGAAAATAGTTAAGTATCTTTTGCAACCGTTCTGCAAAACTCAGAGGAAAGCATTAGGAATGGCATTTGAGTTATTTTACCTAAATTCCTTTTGAGTATTGTAAGAAAATATTCATTCTGTGATTTTCTATTCTTATTGCATGGCTCAAATGCCACAAGTTAACTCATTTTAGAGTAATTCTGAATTCTCATGGAGTCATTCAATGAAAAGTCCACTACATCTCTATCTCAAACACTTCCTGTCTTATCTATGAAACTTCATCCAGTTACCTCAATATTTAATGCAAGAGTTTGTATTTGATAAAAGAATAACTTCCAGAAAGGCAATAAATCTTGATCTCAATGTATTGAAGACAGGGGAATCCAACTCTTCTCTTGTGTCAGTGTGACTAAATCCGTGATGATGGCCAATTCTACATAGAAATTCCAACTGAAACCTTGAAAGAAAAAATATCTTGCACGCTTCTTCACCTCTCCCTAGGCTTTTCCAGTACACTTCTTCCACAACTAAAGACACTGCCCCAGCTCCAGCATCATTTCACTTTTATTTTAGGTAAGAAATTGCACACACATTTTCTAACGAGTCAGAGAAAGTGGCAGAATAATCATCCTCATGCTTAAAGGAGTGGGAGTAGTTCAGGTTATGACTGAATACCTCAGACGATTCCACATTTTTCCATGAAAAGCTAAGTTCCAAAATACTTCAAAGAATCTGGTGCCTGAGAGGACAAAGCAAATGATGCCTTGCCTGCAAAGATATTCAAATAAGGATGAGTTAAGGCTGGTTTATCTGTCATATCCAGACAGAAATTTAGTGAATGATTTAATTGATCTGCAGTAGAGTGCTGTCTCTAATGCCTCAGTTGATTAGACAATTGATATGCTATCCAGCAGGTTTATTACAAGGGAAAAGAACTCCCAACTACTTTTTGAGATTGAAAATGTAAGTATTTTCCATCCTTATGAGGCAAGTCGTAAGTTTTTAATTATGCACACAGTTTTCAATTATGTTTGTTTCACATTAACTGAATAAAAACAAAGAACCCAAACCCAAATATATTTATCTTTTTGCCTTATCAACTCCTCGAGGATTTCAAAGCAACTTCTAAAAACAGACAATAAACCTAACTTAGTAGTCAATGACTTTAGCAAGGCACACATGAAATCTCTGGAGACCTGGGAATAGATTGTAGATCATCTGAATTCTAAGGCAATCTCTAGTCACTGGAAAACACGGCTTAATTAATTTAGTTAATATTTACACTCCACATAGGAAAACAGAAATACTCTAAATGACTCCTAATCTAATGATACTGTGTTAATGACCTGAGCTAAGGACTTGTGATATTACTAAGGATTTGCGAGTTAATTACAGAATCTTCCAGCAAGTCTGTGGATCACATCATAGTAGATGCTAACCATGATGATAACCAAGTTCAGTTCCTTAAGAATGAAGTAATTAAATTCAATTCGTTAAAAATGATGTCCCAACTTACTTGTTATAAACAAGCGCAACTAGTAGCACAAATACAAAAACAAAATGGGAAGAACTCTACTGGTTGATAAAAGCTGAACTGAATTTGGTCTGAAACAATCTCAGCAACAGAAATATTTTTAGAGCAGTATTCAGTGTCCTCACCCTACATCCCATAATAACTTCATTATTTTGTTAAAAAGTTGACTGACCCAATTAATCTTTACATGCACGTGGTATTTTAGAGAGAAATAAAGTACATCACACCTCACAAGTGAAATCTCTCCTTTCACAAGGGATTTCAGCTACGCATAAAACCCACAGGCTGAAAAGTTTCAAGAGCTTCGGGCAGCTTCAGAGGCTAAAGGCTATGATTTAAGAAATGTACCTTTTAAACCTTGATTGCAAATTTTAGACTTTTTCCCATAAATTTAGCAGCCTTTGGAGTTAACCTTTGAGAATATCTCTAGCCTCCTCATCCTTAATTTTAGATGACTCCAGGAGTTACAACAATCTTACTGATGTGAACAGATAATACTAGTGCCAGGATTGGAGCTGTATCAGGACACACTGTTGGCTCCCATTCGTGTTTCTGTCTATCAAGATATTAAATTCCCTTTCAGCAAAGCTGCTGCCCAGATAGTCTGTCTCAAGACTGTAGAGTTCAAACTGCAGGACTCATTTGTCCTTGTTAAACTGCATGAGGTTCACGTTGGATCATTCCTCCAGTTTACCTAGGTCTTTGTGAACTAAGTGGTTCTTCTTTCCTTTCCCAGTATATCAGCTGGAGTATATACTGACTCCATTTGCTGTCATCTGCAAACATGACAGAATGCACTCCATCATCTCCTACAGATCATTGAAAAAGATCTCAGATGGGACATATCCCAGAACAGACCACTCTAGTACTCCACTTGTTATCAACATAAAGGTAGAGTATGATCCACTAACCCTACTACCAGTGTCTTTGGAGATCAGCCATCCAAACACTTTTCTCCTCATCCAGCTATCCATTTGGATCATAATATCCTAGAGAGCATACTGCTTTTTATATATGCATACTGAATCTAATATCAAATTCATAAGGCTCAAGGAAAATACACACGCAAAACACTTAAGCTGCCTGGATAGTGTAAAATTTACACAGCAGAGAATAACACTTCATATTTTGATGCATACTTCTGAAAGTCTGAACCACACTTTCATTATTAATAAATGTGTTATTAGTAATGCTTGTTACTTTATATCCAAACTACATGCATGTGTTTAAATGCATTAAATGAAGAGAAGAAAGACTTGTATTATGATCACTGAATGTTTTATGTGATACTGAAAAAAAATGTTAAAATCAATGTGATATGTTTTGAAACTGTTAACAATCTGGAATCACTTTAACCTTTAACTGCAGTAAATGAATGAAAAAGTGATGTGGACATTTTCAAAGAACTTGTGTTCTCCTGACCAGTAAGCCTCTCATGTCTACTCCCACACAAACCAAATTCTGTACATATTCTACTATATTTTTTAATGACATTTTCAACAAAACCAGACACATTTATTGGACAGCTGGAGAAAATCTGATTGCAGGTGGGAAAACTGTCCATCAAGCATCATGAATTGAAATGTTTTCGGAAAGATGTCATATTTAAACTCAGTTATAAAATTTTATCACTGTGTTAGTTATAAAGGAAAAGGACATGTATGTGCTTGAAGTAGAAAAGACTTACTGGATCATGTTGTCTGTTGTCTTTCTCTGATACGATCAAGAAGTAGTTCCATGCCAACAGCAGCAAGAGCACCAGTGGGATCATGTAGAGCTCGAAGTTCCAAATCACGAAGAGAAAAAGCTAGAAGATGACACAGGAGAAAGAAGTGATTCAGCGCTACATTAACTCTTATACACAGTTAGGACCAATGAATTAAAATTGTCCTAAACAAAATTCTCTTTCCTTAAAATGGACAACAAGAAAACTTTTTTTTTTTTCCCATTTTACTGACTAGCCACTCATCTGTGTAAAAAAATTGCTACACCTTTTACTTCCTTTGTAACTTAATTCTTGCGAAAGAAAAGTTGATATAGCATAGTCAATAGACAATAATATTTAACTTTAAAAGTTATTTCACTGGAGAACAATTACATTGGACAAAATAATGCAAAGAAGCATAAAAATAAGATTATAATGTGATAAAGAAAAGACTGGTTTATTTCTATGCATAAAAAAATATTTATTGTTCAAACAACTTTTAGTAATGTCACAGAAATGAACAGATGCGAATTTAAACCTTACAATGAAAATATGGAAGGTTCATTTGCACAGAAGACTCAAAAAGTCATCCTAAAACACACACAAAAAAACCCAAATATTTGAATTAAATCACAGTAACACTGTAATGACCATAGAAGCATAGAAAATGGTATAGGAAGGAATACTAAGAAGCCCTGTAAGTCTGTTCCTTTTAACACTCCATTTTTTAAATTTGTGGTTCTTCAAAACATCTTGAGCACACTTTGACCCATGTTTGGATGCTGACACAAGCATAAGCTGACTAAATATCCGAGGGGCAGTTCCCTAGCACTAAGTCCTTGCAAGCAGAGAGACCGTGGTCCAGCGAGAAAGCAGTCTTTGCTGCAGACACCATTGCTCCATGACAGGGAAGTGTGGAAAGCTTGATACTGTGGACTTCTGTCTGTGGTTGGTCAGACAGGAGCTACCCTGATAGCCAGGCTATCAGAGCTACTTTCTAATATCTGAAAGTTGTAAATATTTGTCAGAGTTCATTATCTAGGAGCTAGCTTAATAGCTAGGCTATCAGAGCTACCTTCACACACTACAAAAAATTTGTAAATATTTATCAGAGTTCACAGCTGCCTCACAGAGACACTTTTGGGGAGACACTGTCCCCTGATGATTCTGGAACAAAACTCTCTTTTTTCTTTTTTTAGGGAAAAAAAAATATTTGGACTTAGATGAATTTAAACTGAAATGATTTTCATATGCAATTTTCCCTATGAACAAGATCACCTGTATTTTACCTGGCTCTAGTCACATTATAACTTTGTTTGTTCTCCTCACATTTGAGGAAAGTCAAAAATGAAAGTATTATGGTAAATTACACTATTTACCACAGCTGGATATACGCCTTCTCTTTAGAAATCTTGCTAAGCCATTTTCATTCAAATCCTATGACTTAAGATTTTGAATAGTTTTGTTTTCATGACCTACTAAAATTAATGAAGGTGTTATGTCACAGAACTAGCAAACCTAAAGCAAAGCCAATAACTAAACAAACGAAAAAATGACTCAATTTTGCCAAAACTGATCGTCTGGATGGATAAAAATTTGAATAAGAAGAAAATGGGGATTTTGATAATCTTCTGCTGTGAAGATATCTGTTTAAAATTGAAACAAAATACTCTTATCAAATACAAACATCCATGTGAAAGGAAAAAAGATGAACTGCAACAGTATTTTAAGTAATCATCTGTCTCAAGATCAGCTAATGTACTTTCCCTCTCCTGCTTTCTACAACTAAATGCTTCGTATCTGGAAGTCTTGTAAGACTGCAAGACAAATATGATGAATACTTAAAGAACTGAAAGGGCAGTTTGTATAACATACATAAGAGGATACTGGCACTGTTAACAGTTTTTATTTATTTGAAATATTTTTTTAGGTTATTTAGTTTTAAAGTAAATTATTTATAAATAGTAATGAATAAGAAAAAAACAGCAGTTCAGAGAATTCTAGCGTTCTTCTAGCACTTTGCTAAATAGTCTTTTCAAAGCAGTATCCACAGGAATTTGATCTGGCATATTCGATATAGCCAACCTAAAATAAAATTCTCAAAAGAAGCACAAAGAATCCTTGCCCCAATGAACCTAGAAGTGCCCTGCATTGATGGATACATATTGAAGATAACTTTGAAAGTTGGCAAATACCCAGCTATCAAAAAAGTGGATTCTAGAGACTACCTGTTGAGAAATACCAAGGCATACAGTCTGTCTTATATTCCCTATTCAAATTTGGTTAGAAAAATGTCAAGAAGATCTTCAGGTAACCTCCAAACAATCCATAGCTACAGTGAGAAAAAAAAAAAAAGCCAGCAACATAGATGCTCTCAGGAGACATTTAGAGGTCCCCAAATCCAACCTCCTGCTCACAGTAGGATCACTACTGAATCCAGACTAGGTTGCTCAGGCCTTTGCCCAATTGCACCCTGTAAAGCTCCAAGGTCAAAGATAGACTGCACGACCACTGGACTGTCACCAGGAGGAAGAAGTTTTGCCTTTTTTATCCTCACTCTCTCTCATTCTTTCTCCATGCACCTCTTTAAAGCCCCTGTCTCTTCTCAGGAGCATCCCTTCTGCATGGACAGGCTGCTGCTATGCCTCCCCAAAGCGCGCTCTTCTCCAAGCTGGCCAAGCCAGTGTCCTCACAGCTATTCCTCACAGGACTTGTGCTCCACACCCTGACTTTTACTGAACTCATTCAAGTTTATCAATGTTCAATCTGTTTTTATAGTGGTGGGAAGAGTGGAATAATAGTGATTGCAGTAATCTAGATGGGATCTAATGAGTATGAAAATGAGAGAAAATTGTTTATCTAAGAGGACAGGCTATCAAGAAAGATCCCAAAATTGGAGTCGCAAAAGCTTTGAATTCACAGGATTTCTTTAATCCGCTTTAAGACTTCCATGGACATGACTTTTGAAAAGGTGGAGAATATACCTGCCGTCTCCTTTAAATGGTTTTTCTGACCTGCCAGTTTCATTTCCACCCAGTCTGGTTGACTTTTAACTGCTTCCTTCTATCATGTACCTGTATCAGGCAGGCACTAAGAAAACAAGGCCTTGGTATTTGCAACACAAATGAGATGTATGCTGTGTGAAACCAGCACAGGGAAATTGCCTCCCTCTCTCCCCCAGAAGAAAAGCACGCTCGCACAAACACACAAGGGAGAAAAAATACAGATTCCCAGTATTAGGTAAAGATTTTTAAGTAAACATAGCAGCCTCCAAAACTTGTGCAGAAAAGCAAGCAAATCCTGGGGCTCAGTTCTTATGCCCAAAGGATATTAGAGCCAGGGGGAGAGGAAAGAGGGGAAGCAGTATGTATGAATCTATTCCTTCCACTTTATTCCATTCAGGAAGGGGAGGGAAAGCTCCACATCCATCCCTTGAACAAGTACAGGGAGAAAAAGCAGCGCCAGAAAAGCACAGGGGCACAGGTCAGTTTGGGGACCTTCCCATGTCTATAAAGCACCGAGTGCCACATACATGGTATCAGGCATGATCTCTTTGAAAGAAATAATGGCTCTACTCAGTCTAAAAAAGGATTCTCATCACTGGAACAAGCCAACTATTTTAAGGGAGGAGTGGGAGTCTCAAAGGTTACAGTTTAATATAGCTGCCATTTCCTACACAGCAAACTAAGGGTGGACTTTTTTTTTTTTTTCTTCTCCCGCTGAGATTAAGATTTTAAGAGTCACAGGCGTGAACTGGCCATTTACATCATCACATCAGTTGATACTCTTAGTGAGAGACATGCATTAAATGATCATTCAGCGAGGCATATGACACTATCCCTGGTGTACAACACTTCAAAAAATAATTTAAGTTGGAATATTGAATATCCTATTCTTTTGCAAACTACAGTATATTTTAAAAAGAAATCTCATCCAAAATGATTAACACTTCCTACTGTTCAGAAAGAAAGCCTGCCCTTTCAGACTAGCAGCTGTGGATCATTAGCTTTCCAGTGATGAGATATGTTTGATGAGTATTTTTCTTTCTAATTAAGAGATGAGATTCTCTATTTGACTCTCTCTTCAGACAGAAGTGAAGAGAAAGATTTCTCCCTATGCGGAAAGGCTGTATTCTACAGAACAATTATTTCAGATTTCTTTTTATCTACCTCCACCCAATTTCGTCTCATTTTTAACAGAAGCCTGTTTGTTAATACTGCAGCAGATTTCACAGTATTAACGCTTAAGTTTCCAGGGTGTTTTTTTCTTTTGTTTCTAATTTTGACTGTCTGCAGAAAAGAATATATGGAAAAATGGATCACCCCACATAGGAGATGCTGACCCATATCATCAGGTGCAGAAGAGACCAAAGTGAAGCTGAAGAGGGAAGGCTGCAAGTTACACCTGCCTGAGAACTTTCTGGCAAAAATTAGAAAATGCTCTTTTCACAGAAAAGCCTGGGTTCAATGAAAGCCACCAAACTGAGCATAAGATGCTTCCAGCTGACATATATAGGGCTTTCAAGGACCCAAAGCCTCAGAGCAACATTGGTGTGTGGATTTCCTTGAGGCAAAAAACAAAGGGGGCTTTGACAGCTTTCCTGCTTTTAAGCTTCCCAGGGCTTCCAGTCGGAAAGTCTAAGTAAATGAGTCACCTTGTGGGTCACCAGACTGCCACAGGAACCCTTGAATTTGCATTCCCAGCACCCAGCATCCTGAGTTGTGATGTGTTTAATGGCACAGTGAGATATGGCCATTTCTGGGACCCTCATGTCACACAGAGCTTGCCACTCATACTGCACTCATACGTGGAAGGGGACTTCCATGTATGGCTACCTCCATTTGTTTTCACGGACGATTCTTACAGTTTCACTTATATATTATCTATCTGATTGCATTATATGCATTCCTCAACTCCTGATTATCCTGGAAATTCAAAAGTTGGCTGTATGGAGTTTTGGCACAATCGCAAAAAGGGCCTGTTTGCAGCTCCAAACACTATGCTCTAATCAGAAGATCATTCATTTACCCTTTAAGCTTAAAAGGACACTAGTGTTTCCCAAGGCTTTCTCCCTTGGATGTGTTCTTGGAAGACTAGAAAGACAATCCACGTATCTACTTGGAACAGACTTGCTGTTAATACTACAGGTTTAAGGCTCCAGTAAAATTCTGCATGGCAGTTACACAGTAAACATTGCAGAATACGCTTCACTACCTTGGACCGCAGTCAGGAGTCTATTTCATTGCAAAATTAGTCTGCTGCCTCCGAATGTCATGACCCTTCTTATCTTGCATGACTCTTTATTTTTTTTTTTCATAAAACATTTCCCCTAGATGCATCAAATCCCAACCACACCAATAGTATTAGTGTAAGCATTTATGAGAACCCATATAAAACACAGAGCCCTCAATCAGTACGCCTGGAAGATATATACTTTTTGAATACATTTTAAAGTATCCTCAGAGTTGTGGGTGTTGTTTTTTAAAGTACTCTGACAATTTCAGTTGCAATTACTTATGTGCTAGTAACAGGTGAGCTCTAAAAGATTTGAGTCTTAAATACATTATCTGTTACTGTTTCCTTGAATAGACAGAAATCAATTTGAAAACAGCAAGAGCATGAGACATATAAAAATGCAAGGGAAAAAAGAAATATGCTTTTCCTGGGTACCTTATTCTGATGGATTTCCAGTTTAGCCTTGGACAAGTGGTGGTTCTCCTTTTTTGTTCTTGATTTTATAAGAGCTTTCCCTAAAACTCGGAAATAAACTTAAGACATTTCTGACATCTTTTCTCTTTTTGCTGGAATAACAAGAGAACAGTCCCTTTCACTGTAGTTTAGATTTTGTCTCTCTGTCTCTATTTATTCCAGAGAGAACAAGAAAATTGATAAATTGCCAAGATACAAAAGCAGTAAGATCTTAACTGACTGGGCGAATTACTATTTTAACCTAGTCTTGATGAAGAAAATCCCTATTGAAAAATCTATGGCAACTCTAGCTAAAATACTTCAGTCCCATATCTAGAAAAACACCCAACAAAAATATTTTCATTTCCTACTAAGCAGGACATTCCTGATCCTATTTTTTGCATGTTGATTATATGCATGATAAACCGATGGTTTCATTACACTCTTCTTTCACCTAGACATGTTGTAACTCTAGTTATTAAAGAAGAAATTCTGACAATTAGATATGATTCACTTGACATTTTCCAACCCACCCCATTTTTCTGAAACACATCTATAGCTAAATGGACTTATTTTACCCGAACCACCTCCAAGATGATACTATCATCCAGTCATAATGTAAGCTACCTGGCTCTTGACAAGATTGTCAGCCCCAATAAAGATTCTAGTTAGAAGCTTGAAAGTTTGCCTTTTTTTTTCTTTTTTTTTTTCTCTCCTTTTTCTACTTACAACTTGTACTGGCATTTCACATCATTTTCCAGAAGCCACAGATGAAAGTGCTATGACTTTGCTCTGAAAATGCTGACAATTTCAAGAATGTGAACCCCAGAGCATGACTACAGCGTCATTTTAAACAGCACATGAATAACTGATGTTAAATTCATGCCACTATTCTAGTTTCACATCGCAAAAAAACAGGTGGAAATAAAAGTGACATATTTGCAAAAAAAAAAAAAAAATCTGTAAATATTTATTAAATGTTGAGTCTCCAGAGTTATTTTTCCCTTTCACTTAATTTTGGAGTTGCATTAGTAGAGCCGAAAAGATAGTGGCCGGGTTGAAATTATAAAAGGAAAATGTGGTTTACTGAGACTATTACCACACACTGTTTACTGCCATCCTCAACTGCAGTTCAACACGTAGTTGTTCTCTCAGACTTTTAAAATGCAGGCAAACTAAGAGAAATTGTTATTATTTTCCCTGTGAGCAATAATGCTTGGTATCAAATACCAAATGCCCTACTAGGATACATTAGATCAAAGGCATGCCTGAAAACAGGCTATTAGGTTCATTGAACCTTGTCCCTTTTTTAGTACTCCATTTTCTCCACAATATCCAATTGTTTACTGAATGACCCATGTCTTTGTTTCAGTGACATTACCTAGAAGACTATTTTACACATTAATTATTTGCTAAGATAAAAAGCGCTTTTAATGCCTGTCCTCAATTTGCTTTTGCTTTGCTTTTATGTATGCCTTTTAAACTGATTTACTCTTTTTTAGTACAGTTCTGCTGAGAGGGGTAATCAACGACTCTAAGATTCAAGCCATTTCATAATTCAAAGTGTCTATTTTTTTCTAGGTTTTTCTAGGTTAAAAAAAGGCAGTATTTTAATCCTCTCCCCATCGCACATGACTTTTCCGTTTGAAATCAGTCCAGTCCTTCCTAATTTTAAAATTCCTTAGCAATTACTTAACACACTTACAGAGCTGAAGACGCCATTTTATTTGAAAGCACTATACTACAAAAGATATCATTCTAAAAAGTACATTTCATAGCACTTTAGAGATATTTTTTGACACACAAATCTGTAACACCAATCCCTGTCCACGTTCCTTTTACACACACACGCGCAAATGGGATTCAGTATATTTCTCCTCTATTATCACTGCCCTGATACAAGGGTGGGGATGGTGAAAGTAGAAATGTCTGTGTCATTTCAGAAGCAAAAGCTAAAGTGCTGGCTTTGAAAGTGTAAAATCACAATGTGCATCATGCTTAGTAACTACAGCTATTTATGTAATAGCTTCTTATAGCGTGAGTAACCAAGTACTGGCTGAAGGGCTTTGAACTTGCCTCTTGTTCGTCCCAAATTCCTGCAGATAGTGAGAATACCTATGGCCTGCCAAAGTCATTACTGTTGCTTAAGCTAGGCATAGGGAAAAGGAAAAAAATATACTGGATTACCTTCTTTAGCTTACTAAGCAAGGCTTTGCTTTAGATCCACTGTAGTCTAAACTAACAGAAAAGAGGTTTTATCCCTATTGCATGAATGCTCTTCCAAATTAGGTGTTTTTATTTATATCCCATAGTGGATCACATTCATTTTTTTTCCCTGCTTTGCTCACAGTTCTCTGTCCATTTTAATGTACACAGGAAAATCATTCAGCATTCTCAGACAAGAATAGAAACGCTATAAAAATATGCCAGAAATAGTCACGTCACCATTACCAAATACTAGAAAATAAAAGGAATACTTGCAGGTATATTTCTTTTTTTTTTTTTTTTTTTTTTTCCCCAAGGAGAAATAAGTCATATTCTGCAAAAAAGTTAGGAAGTGCATGTAAATTACTTAAGCTTAACAAATGTTTAACTGCTCTTATCTTAGTGCTAGGAAAAATTATAAACATCCTCCCTCATTCTTCAATCACAAATAGCCACCTTTAAAAATGAAGCATTTGGATACAAAGAAGCTGAGTTCTGGAAAAGTAAACCTGTAGGGAAATCTACCTTTTGCCAGCTGTCAGTTAGAAAGGAAAGGGCAGTAATGACATTTAAATGGTCTAAATCAGGACTGGAGTCACCTGGCCAAGAAGAACATGGAGGCAGTCTGATTTCTAACACTGACAATAAAATGTTAACGTACCGACTTGTATTTTGGTAAGCATCCTCACACTTGGAACAGACAAATAGCCAGAAACGCCTCTGTAAAGCGTTCTGAAGTCTCATTACACTGACTGACACTGTGCTGCCCTTATTGCACTGAAGATTCTCTGAGTTACATTTTTGGTTAAGGCTTAATCCTATAATATTGTTTCCACAACTATTTGGAGGTAGCTTGAAACCACACACTGGTTTCTCTGAGAAGACAGCTGCTCACACAAAGAATCCGTTTGCTGAATCTGTCCCTTCATGCACAGCTAAAGTAAGGCTGAATGAAGCAGTCTTGCTTCCTCCATTTTCTTTCTGTTCTTAAAAAAAGTTCTGATTTATCGGGCTCTTTTTTTTTGGAAGGAGAGAATGGAGTCAACCGAACAGGCTGAGGCAAGAATCATCAAAAGGCAAAATCACTGCTTTTCAAAACTGTAAAACATGCTTTCATTAGAGGGTGGGCAAATACAAATATCTCTAACAACTTCTTTAAAATCAATGTATATATTAAGTTCTTTTGAAAGGTGTCACCTGCCATCAGCTATCACTTTATATCAAGTAACTTGGTGTTATGTTGGCTTATTTTTAATTTTCAAGACCATCAATCAGCTTCAGTGAGCTCTCTAAGCTAATTTTTATGCATCTGATTGATGAGCTGTTATTTTTTTTTTCTCTACAAGGTGTGAAGTATTAGTAAGGTAAAATTGTAAAATAATAAATAAACAAACGTCCAAGAGATTTTTGCTTTGGATTGACCGCTTTCCTTAAGCACTTATTCCTCAGCCTGAAAGTCATTCAGTGTAGGAGAGCATCTTTTCTCCTCTTTTATATATTTCCCTATAAATACATTTTAAGGAACAATAACATATTTCAAATATCTTAAGACTCTGGGTAACCATCTCCCAAACTGTCTCATAATTTTCTAATTTTCTCCCTCACTGATCTCAAGACTTTCCCCACCACTTCTGTTCTGAAAAAAACAACATGCACAATGATTTTTAGCATGTCTCACCATGTATGCCTGTTGCTATTTGTAACTCTAGTATTAAGCCAGGGCTGATCTAACTGACTTTTCCATCGAAAAGTTTTGCTCTAACTTTCCCCATGGGCATCACGCAATGACTCTATTCCCCCAACTCCATCTTAATTGATCTGATTAAACTTACTTAGCTGGTCGTGATATTTACATGTTCATATAAAAGGTATATCTTTTATTTAACTAAGTCTCTAAAGTTTCTTGCATGGAATAAGGCTGTAGAACATAGAAATGAGCAATTAGTAGGGATACAAGTTTAGACATTAGAGCAATGCAGCTCTTTAGTGTTTGAACAACCTGAATTCTGTAACAAAAAGACAGACCCTGGGCCAAGGCTACTGATATAAGCAAGTTTTTTTTAATTCCCTGGTAGGATAGCTATAATTATATCCCGCAATGCTTTCTTTAAATAAAATGCAAAATAAAACTCTTTGAATTCATTTTAAGCTGCAAGCTTTCTTGGCTTTCTTAGAATCTATTTTAGTCTTCTAACCTTTGCCCATGTCTTTCCACCTAAAAGTGGAAAAAAAGCAATATAAATTGAACAATGGTAACTGCTATTAGCATAAACAATGCAAACACAAAATATTTCAATGAGATAAATAGAGCAAGGGTTAAAAAGTTAAAATGCACTTCACATAGTACAAGATGTATTGGACATTTTCAATTTGAGAGTGTTATTATTGTAAAACTCACCACAAAGGGATGGAAAGACAGCTATTAATCCCTTTATGAATTGATCAAAACAGTAATCATTAGAATTATTAAAAAAAAAAGTCTATGATATTTACTACGGCATCATCAGGCAAAGTTTGGATCCCTTTAGTTCTTCGTGCCTCTGCTAAACTTCTCTGGCGCATCTCCCTTCAGATGCAAAACTCCCTTCAGACATATCTGAGAGCTGACAGTAGATTATTATAGCATTTTTTTTGTGAGAAATGTTGAGCTGTTGGAGATTAACAAGAAACAGAAGTGAGATATTTAATATCGACACATGCTAATCACACATAATGGTAGTTCATGCACTTTTATTTTTGTGAAAAGATTCTCTGAATACCCCCTCAACAGAATCAAACACAATTTTAACTTACTACCTTTCTTTATAAGGAAAGCAACTGAGAAGATGCATATCCACTTCTGAAACAGAACGCGACTGAGAGAAACCAAAGGTATCACGTGAAGAAAAAAGAATGTCAAAGGTAGAATGGGAAAACAAAAAAGTGACTTCTTTTCATTATGAAAATAAAAAAAAGACTCATAATTTCACTAGAGTTAAGCAACAATTCATATTAGATGCTGGAAAGACAGGAGTGAGGTGAAGACTGAAAGAAAAAAAGAAGAAAAAGTGGATGATATCCAGAAGTCTACAGCAACAACAAGCTCTATGGACCAAACTCTCTTCACCAAGCACGATAGGCCAAGATAGGTAGAGCACAACTCTCCTAAAAAAAAGAAAAAGCTTTCTATGAAAAACACCATGTAATCATGCAAGCTAACTGGCAATAGAGATTTTAAAATCTGATTTTTACTACTGCCAAATATATTAAGAAAAAAAAATCAATAATTTATAATGTAATTTGTCAAGGAGAACAAATTCAGAAAGACATGAATTACTTTCTTATGATCCTAAGTGGAAAACTGCACCCTACTGATTCCACTGAAGTAATGTCACTACAGGGAAATATATATTTTTGTGTTAGTAAAAAAAAACCACACACACACAGAAAACAAACCAAAAAATGCCCTTCCAAGTATTCCTCTGTAATAAATTGAATTAAGTTTGTATTAACAAAAACTACATGAAATCCTATTTAGCACAGCCAGGTGTGCCCAGGCAAATTTCCGGTTGTTTTTATAGTTATTTTTCCACGCAACAAATGCTGCAATCTAAGCTGTCTCTCTCCAACTTTTTCTATGCACTACTAAGCTTTGCAGAAAGTATGGTTGGGCACTCCAAATACCTGATGTTTTATATAATCTACCTTACCTTCATGAGTTCACTGTTTCAGTAATATTACAATTAAATTTATTTAGATGTCTGTCACTCCTGCTTGTTTAGCCATACTTTAACATAGAAATACTTTACAGCTCAAACAAAACCATTTATAAAACCATTTAGGCAGCAGCATCACCAGCAATATTTACTAATCAGTGAAGAAGTACATTTTATAGATGCTCGTTTCAAAGCACATCCTTAAAAGATGAACAGAGATCCTATTTTATCGCTATCTACAGGATTAGGCATTTCACAAAGCTAAGTGAGCAGAACTTCAGACTTGGACTTCTTATAAATTGCTCCTAAACTTTAACAGCCTATTCATTCTCAATTTTTTTTTAAGTCATACCAAACTAGCTGAATAATGTATTACAGAAGCTCTCATAATTAAGTTGCCTAACACTTGCTAGTCTAAAAGATTTTTGCGATTTTTAAGAAATTCTAATGCATTTATTAATCGTAACGAGCCTTTGAAATTCAGCAAGAAGTCATCCCTAGGGCAAGAAGAATACGTTTTCTTTTTCCAACACAAAATCACTAACATTTAGTAGAGTTGCACACCATTGAAAAAAATCTGACTTCCTTGTTCCCTTCAGCACTCCTAACTTGCCAAAACAATAACTGTGAAAATCCAAAGATAAGCCTCGGCCTTATTGCTCATAGGCAAAGCAGCTCAGGTACACAAGGAATAGCTACAGACGGCTTGTGTATTAAGATACAGACTGGAGGTTTGAAGGGGCAATCTTTCTTCTGGGGACACGCTTACTTCCACGAGTACCTGACCTCCTCCTAAGCTCCTGTTGATGGAATGGAGAGGAAAGCAGAAGTAGTTTTAGCTAGGAGTTTACAAGTCCTATAAAACATTGATCTATCATGCTGAAGTAGATTGATGGATTATGAGAGAAGGCATCTCCAGAGCTGCAGCATAATATTCTATCGCTTGAGCAAACACTGTACTTAACAGCAGTACTTGTCTGTTATGTTCAGAGAAAAAAAAGCATTTGAAAATAGGCCATTTTGCACATGCTCATCATAGCTATTTTCAAAACCCCTGACCAGGTCTAAAGGCTATATTTCACATATTATTCTCTTATTTGCCACGTGTTCTGTCTTCCCTTATCTCCCGCTGGAGGGAAGCTGGCCCCACTCTTGGCTGTATTTCACCTAATCTACTGCATCCTTCTCTCTCTCTTGATTCCTGCCTCTCTTATCAGTTTCTGTCATGATGCTTCACAAAAACAAAATTTCTCTTTTTCCTCAAATAACACCCCGTTCTTATGCAATGCCCTTCCACGCCCTTCCTCCTAAACTTCAAAATTCACCCTATTTTTAAATCATGATTCTTATTCCCTTTTCTTGCCTGAACAACTAAAAGGAGCCCTAGATGAACATTGGGGATTTTCTAGCTCTTCATTCCTGCATCTGGCCTTTCCCTACACCTGCTCGGGAAAACCATTTGCAACCCCTGGTGCTTCAGGATGGAGCATACATGTTGCCAGCAGAGAAAAGGGCTATATACAAGAGCTTGGTAGCCAAATGTAGAAAAGATTTTAGCTTGTATCATTCAGCACACAGTGCAGTTTTCTAGGACAGGCCGATCTGTGTCACAACTTGGGCAGAAAATAACAGGCAAATCACTGGCAGTACATGACCCTCTTTAGGAAGCCCTGCAAAGTTTAGAAAGGCAAGAATATGTCCTCACAATTATTGCAATTATTTCAAGGTGAGCATAAACACATACGTCCTACTTCTCTTCAGAAACAAGTGAACTACATTACTACACTGGCTCAGTGAAAACTTTCCAACCAAAAATTTAAAAACTGACAAAATCAAATACAACTGAAGAGATTCCACACTGACCCTAACTGCAGACATCACTACTCAAATAACCCATACTAAGTAGCAGGCAGAAAGAAGGTATTGGGTGTATAACCAGAATAAGATCTGAGTTATTGGAAAAATTCTCCATGGAGATCAAAGCTAACCACAAAAGCTCTCTTCCTCATTATCAGTTTCACAGCACTACTGTTCATCCAAAACAGGACAAACTATCCATAGTCTCCTTCTATATTCTCTTGTCATATCTTAAAAGTATGCAACTTCTCATCCAACACACAAACTCTTTTACCTAGAGCTTTCTATGTTGTTTTTGCAGCTTTTGGTCAGCAAATCTTTCACTCAACCTTAGTTCTGGAAAACTGGAAAATACTTCATTTCGGGCTTTTGAAAACCATTAGTCGGATTTAACTAGAAAAGATATATTGTCTGTTTTTACAGTTCTTTTTCTTTGAAATACCAGTGAGGTAACAAGGTCAAAATAAAGAGATTAGATTAAGCACATTCATCATCTTTACATTTATACAGATACAAATATATGTTTACAAAGTACAATAATATTCCCTGTACATATTTTCCCTTTTCCATTTTTAAACATTTACATAGAGACTTCGGGCCACATATAGTAACGTGTAACGTTAGTAACGACTTTATCAAGATGGGACTTCATTCCTTAGTGCCTCATTTTATCAGTTACATCTTTACATATTTGAGAAAGAAGACAAAATAGAAAAGCTCCCACTGTTGCTTTGTAGTTCTTCTGGCCAGGTATAAATCATGTGTAGCATCTATTCTTATTGAAAGGAAAATATATTTCCTACTTTATTCTTCCATTTTTCTAAGGGTGACATCATATTTTGCAGTGTCTCGTGTTTCCATTTACCAGGGGCAAAACAAGTCAAAAGCGGCTGCACCTGGTTAGTGCCTTGTGAAAGTACAGATAAATCCGATCTGCAGGAAACGTGTTCGCTTTCCATTGTTCAGAGCCTTGTTTTGCCATTTCCTCAGTTACAACAGCAAGACAAATGGCAAAACAGATGGCAACATCCTCCGTTCTCATGAGGAATAGTTTTTACCTCATGGCTGTATATGGTACAAAACAGTGAAAAACTCAATGGGATACTCTTGTCTGAAGGCATGTATAGAGTAACTCAGAAAATAACACAAAGTAATTTTTAGGGTTCCTTGGCCTCATTTGGCCTGGTCCCACCGACAGCTTACATTACCTTTTTATGACTCTGAGGCCCATGACAGCAATTTAGCGCAGAAATACTGGGTGCAAGGTTCAGCACACCCCTTTTTGGACAGATTTTACAAAAATGGTGAGCAAATAAATATAGATAGATACTGGTGGCTTCGCACCACCAGGCAATTGCCTCCATGCTTTTATTTAATTCACGACTTTCTATGATTTGCCATCACTAGATCTAGCTGCATCATGTTTTTTTTTTTTTTTACGGCCTCCCATTCAATTGGGGGCATTACATTAAAGAGTAAATGAACAACAAAAAAAAAGGTATTTAGAGGCTCCCAAATGAGCTAGTGTGAAACACAAGTTTAAAAAAGCCCAAGACTTCCATTTGAAAGTATTCTTATAGACCTTGCAAGAGTTCTTTCTACAATTTCTGCCAAACTTACACATAGGGTTCTTTCTTTTAGTTCTATTTCCTTACTAGAGCACTTTTTTTTCCTCCTCAATATGATTTCATTGTACATAAGTTTGCATTTAAAAGTCATGGGATTCTTGTTTGAATGTACATCAACAGTTAACAATTGGGTAGCTACTTTTGGAACCATCAAGAAAAACACTACACAGATGAAACCAGAAAATACACTGAGAAGCAGTATTGCTGTTTTACCTTCTTTTCTGAATCCTAAATGCCTTTTTTTTTTTAAACAGGCAATAAATCTCAGTGGAAATCTGGTTGAATATTTTCCATCATGCAGTGGACAAGCACAACCATGCACTGGTTCCCTGTGTTTCTGAAAACGCTACTTTATTGCTGCTCAGAGTGCTTTAGCATCACCCAACAAGCAGGGGAGATCAGTAAGCAAACCAACACAATGTGCATTAATTAAAGCACAGGTGAAAAGTCAGAATAATGCAGTGGCCTGGACCCCAAATCTACAGGCACAATCCCGAAACTGCCAGTAATAACAGAAGTATCAAATCCTTAGCTCTTACAGTAGGTGCTGTAGAGAAACAAAACATGCCATCACGGTTACCACCATGTTCTCAAAGGCCTCATGCATGCGCATATAAGAAAACCAGATAACTTTTATTTCTGCCTCAGAAGGAGGAAGACTTGTTCTGATTGTGAAGCAGGCAATGTAATGATGAGACAGCACACCATAAGCAAGTTATTCACCTTAACTTCAAATCATTCAGGACAGGGATAGACCTCAGTGAGGCTGTACTGCCTACAGCACTGTTTCTCAGGCTTTTGAAATGATTTTAAGTTATCACAATTTCTTCCAGATTATCACACAACCTTGCCGTCAAACTTTTAAATATATACTATTTAATATGGATTTACAAGTGGGAAGCATTCGCTATGGAAAGTGACTACAAATTACAGTTTGAGAACTAGTGGCTTAGCAGGTTTTTATATAGAACAATAAAAGACAGAGAAAGCAAGGGAATTATGGACATAAAATATAATGAAGTAAGAAAAAAGAAGCAATGTTAGTAAGGATGGAAGAGGAAGAAGTTGCACATGTTCCTTATGCTTTAATGCTAATCAGCTTATGTAGTTATAAAAATAAAGGTAATGTTTAAACACTGTCAGATAATTTATTAACTCTTTCATTTTGGACATTCTGTTACATAGCATTAAGTACTACATTAATGGGGTTTTATTTGTGAATTAACTAACTTGAAAACCAATACAATATAATATATTATCCAAATTAGCTCCAATTATGAGGCACTTTACTTTCTGTAACATAACTTTAGGGCAGGCAGTGCTGAGAGGTAGAAAACCACAACTTTATAAATATGTATTTTGTAGCTATATCCATGTATACATTTAGCTTCATCTCTCCAAATGACTCCAAATGAATAATAATTTTGTTTCCAAGAAAAAAGAGAAAGACAATTGGTTGAATTACTCCTATAGTATATTTTATACTTGAATATATTACTATTACTTTTACAGATTTTTTTCTCTAGTTCTGATGGCAATCTTTGAATATTTTAGTAGGCGGATGGCTTTTTTGTTTTTTTCTTTTTCTTCTTCACACTAGCACCATGAAGCTGTCATTCTTAATTTAGGAAAATATAAGAACAAAACCAAAACACAGCCAAAAAAAAAAAAAAAAAAGAACATTTCTAATAGTATTCTGACTACTAATAACTGTAATAATATGGTGAAGATGAGAGTTTTTTAAACCCTAACTGCAACTTGAACTAAGATGAATTGAGAGGAAGAGGGAGGTTTTTTTTGTTTGTTTTTTGGTTTTTTTTTTTAAGACACAGCTTTGGCACTCAGGTGGACCACCAATTCCTGAAAAGAATTCCAGAAAAGCTCTCCTCATCAAAGTTTGAATGCGAAAGAAAACATTTTTTTCCCCACTATAAATGCTCTATCTTACTTAAAGTGTGTTTAAAAACCTCTCTTCATGGTTTTTGAACATCCATTTTATGAATAGTCTTCAAGCTGATTCTCCTGCTACTTAAATTTAAATACAGGCATAATCAAAAGTTGGCTTTATAGAGCCAGTGTAACATGCAAATGTCCTGTCTTCCACCTGGGAAAAGGATGCAATTTCTCCTTCTTGCTTTCCAAAGGATGCCTGTGCACAAATGCACGTGTATGTGTATCCACCAAAACACATGCATAGAAAGAGGAGAGGGATTGTGCATATACTGCACTCCAGCTAGTTAAGTCATTTTTCATATCAGCACCTATGTATAAATCTCAGTGCCCACAGCCTGGTTACTGTCTTTAAAAATGCAGGAAAAAAGAAAAAAAAAACTTTCTAGCTCTTCAGCTACCTCCAACTCTTTCAAAAAAAACCTGCAGCACCAGCGAGAATCCATTTCAGCCATGGAGATTGGGATATACCTGGAGAAAGCTCTATTTGCAATTGCTGGAATATCATTTGCTCCAACTGTGCCCGCTTCAGACATCAGAAGGCGGCAGCTTATTTTCTATGCTCTTGCTTCTCCCTGCCATGTGAAGGCACGGAGCTCCAAACACTGTAGAATTATTTTCAGTGTCAATTTCTTGTTTATCACATTTTCCACCCTATCTATTTTTTAGTATCTGATAAGTCTCCCTGGGATCTAGATACATCTCTGATAAAGAGCTGTTTGACGACTGCATTCTCAAAAAAGCTTCCTTACATACATTTTATCTATATGTAAATACACAAAAGAAAGGCATAAAACATATTTACAAGTATAGGGGTCCCTGTTATTATAGCCAAACACAAAGCAAATGTATGCATGCGCTCATATACGTACAGTGATACAAGGGGATTTCCACAGGGAAATGGGAAAGTTATTGTTAAAATGTCTGTCATCCTTGTAAGAGAAACAGAAATGAGCTGGGCATTAAATTTGCATACAGCCCCAAGCGCAGAGGTTCCTCTATGTGCAGCGTTCTCCCGTTATTGATGATGGGCATATCTGGCAGGAAGATCCTGTCAGGATTAACTCAGGAAAAAAAAAAAAGAAAACCCACCCCCAAGGAGATAATTTGAAGACATACTGAGCATTTGCCTCCGTACATGAAAATAAACATGAAATCCACTGCATACTGCACACTGAAAGTTACCACAACCCCTCCGCCTCACACCAGGGGATAATCTATTGCAGCTAATTAACACGCAGCCATGCACCATACTGTTGGAAACAGTTGCCACTTAGGACTGATTTAGGTCTTGCAGGGCTTAAATAGACTCAGAAAGAAAAGGTCTTCAGCATTAAGACAGAAGGAAGAAGAAAAACCCCAAAAGGTAAAATTAAACTAGCTGTGAAATAAATAGGCTCAGGTTCATTTGATGGTTTAACTCTCTAGCCATTTAACGATACAATGTTAAGACATCATTCCTGCTTTTACAATAAACACCAAATGCACAGTACCCTTCTCAATTTAAAATCTGCTTTTGGTAAAGTCAAAAAAAAAAAATACTAGCAATCTGTGCTCCATGTTATCATCAGGGTTTTTTTTTTCTTTATAGGCAAAACCATTTTAACAGAGCTTGTCTTTTAACAAGCCTGGAGGTAAAAATGTTCTTTTTTAAAAATTAAGAAGCCAGTAGATATGTACTAGAATCTATTATTTTGTTTTTACAAATTCTAATCAACAACATATCAAAAAAAAAGAAAAGAAAAGAAAAGAAAAGAAAGCTTGAACTGAAATCACCTTGGATAAGAGTATGCAGTATCTCTCCTTCCTCTCACTTTTGCTAACTCAATCCTCCTTTCCTTAGAATTTTTCTAGCTGAGAGAGAAAGCATGATGCTGCTTTAGAAGATCTACATTTTTACCATAAATGAAGGCAGGCACAGCATAACGTATCAAAACAAAGACATGAAAGCACATCTCCAAATGTTCACAGCTACACATCCTATTAAATATCTTTACTACTCTTGAATAGTTATTGAAGTTATTCCAAAGACCTTAAGTCCTACCGCAATGGCACACTAACTTCAAGGTACTTACTTTATGGTCAAGTCACAGACACCTTTGAAGGGAGAGAGGGGAAAAAGCATACGACAACTGAAAACAAAATCTCTTTGGGCTCAGTTGTCATCCAGAGCCCCAAGCAAACATGATGGAAAAACAAGTGCATTAAAGAGAGAGGAACAAGACTGTTACACGAGAACATGAATCAAACACTGAGAAAGGATAGCTGCTGGTATAGACAGGTAATCCCCAAATAGAAAATTAATTCCCTGTGTCTAAAATGGCCAATTTAAGAATTCAGCAAGAAAATTATGGGAAAAGTTCTGGTTAGATTACAGGAGCTTCAGTGTGATAGGTTAGGAAACATTGTTGTGAAACTGTTCATAAATATCAGATATCAGGACATATGCGGGCACGGACTTAACTAGGCTATGTCCATTTTGGAAAGGCATCACTTCCAGCTGGTGACAAACCATCAGCACCCAGCTACACCCTGATACAGGCAAGGCAGCTGGTTGTTGGATAACGCTTAGGCAACACATACTTCCTGCTGCAGCAACCCTGTTTTCCAAACCTATTACTACGGCAAGCAGGCATGGCTTACGACAGTGAGGTGAACATGCTTTAGGAATAACCCCAGAGACAAGGGCCAAGACACCACCTATAGTGTCCTCTAGTAGGAGCCAACAGGAAATTTTAGACTTCTGCTTTTGTCCAGCAAATTTAGTCCATTCAACCTTGAGCCAAGGTGAATTGCCCAAGACCAGGTGAGGACCAAACATGGACCTCCTGGGCTTATGCTTAGCACCAACATTAGACAACCATTCTATCTCAGTGCCAACCATCTTTCACTTCCTCTCCTTCTTTATGTAGCTCCTAACCACTACTGAAAAACCATATGGGTGCCTCCTCATTTGCTTGGTTACAGCTAGTCATGGGAGAAAAAAAAAAAGAGTTTGTTATGAGTAAGTAGCATGAAAGGGAACTGCTAGTTTTTTATTCCTATTGTTAGAGAGAAACTAAATTGAACTTTTTACTGGAAGGTTCATTTGTCTTTTGAATAGAAGTAATAGAAGAATGGCTCACCTAATATAGTTGGGAAAGCAAGGGTTAGAACTATAAAATAAATTCTGAAAAGACTGTTCTGCTAATTACCATTTCATTAACCACGATTATCTTTAATATTAAGTTACTTAATATATAGGCTTATTCTTGTTTCTGCAAATGAACATCCTAGTGGTACAGAAGAAAAGCTGGGTAGCAGACTCATTGGTGGCATTGGTGATTGGTAGCAGAAATTAATACATTTCACCTCAGAGCAAAATGATTTTTTTTGGTCTGAGAGAAAATAAGAAGGTTTTAACATGGTAGTCGACCTATTTTTTTGAGGATTTCACATTAGAAGAAAATTCAGTACTGCCAAAATGTTAAAAATGGGAGCATTTAAGTCTTGCTAATTTGAGTAGGAAGGATTCACTCAGCACAAAAGAAAACATTTTGAGTTTTCTTTGTTGCAATTGCATCTTTGGACTTCCAAGACTGATTCCAGCTTCTGCACAAACACCAAAGACTAACTGGAAATAGGATAGCAGTGATGTAAGGAAGGTCCTTAATGGATTAATTTGTAATTACACATGAGGTTTCCAAACAACACCGTTTCTTGCTTGCTAAATGGTTAAATATTTTACACGAGGGATTGTTAGTAGATTTCTCACTACAGATGGGTGAAAAATCTGATGATTTTCTGGAGGCATGAATAACTTGAAAAGTCCAACTACTTCAGAAAGCAAAAAGCCCCAAACTGAACAGTGCAAATTTACTTACCACTCTAAAACATCACCATATTAAGATCAAAGATTTAAGATCACAATTGCATGTAATTATTTTTAACTCTCTTTTAAGATTTTTTATTCTTTTTTACTACAACTTGAGGCAATAATTTCCCAGCGTCAGAAAAAGAAAATCCTTGACTACCCATTCTGTTACATGTGGCAGAAAAGGAGATATCAGTAGAGATCTAGCCACAGACCTTCTAATGTCAGAAATCTAAAAACCAGTGCATTGTAGATCTTATCAAAACTGATTTTAAAATAATTGAAGGCGCAGTTGCCAAAAACGTAATCCTTTCCATCCTAAGAGGCTAACCAATGAGCAATGCTCTGTCCCAGCTTACTGATCTCAGCAACGAAATATCTGTAACTTCCATCTAGAAATTATATAAACTAGGGAAAAAAAAAAACAATACAGCCAAATCCTGATGTAAAATTAGCCTAATGCGAACAGAATCTGGTCTCAGGTTTTTCACATCCTACAAAGTAATACCAGTAATCTCCTAAAACAGTACTTCAATAATGCTTATTCGTGTCAGATTTTGAAAAGAAAAATACATTAAAAGAAGGACCAGGATACTCACTGTCTGCTTTGTGAAAGCTTGTGATTGCCTTCTACTTTTTTTCCTTTGAAAATTTGATCTTGTGTCTTGACAGTGACAAATCACTAGTTCTTTGCTCAGTGGACCTTCCTGATAATAGAAAATATTCCTCCTCTAGAGAGGAAATATTTCAGGTAAACACATTCACATGGACTGAGGCTGCCCTTTACTGAAAAGGGGTTTGATCTAATTGCTTGAAAGTCATTGTAAGACAGAGCATGTTAAAACAGATTATCAGGTAAATTTTAAGTGATTTCAAGCACTAAAACACTTCTTTTTTCTTAAAATATTTTACATGGCAACTGTTATATAGACAGTGTTTTGTATCACCCCAATACTCCATGCATGGAGAGAGTTATCTAGTATTAATACCCTGAGTAATTCTTGAAAACTAATTAGCTCACTCAAAACAACTACAACAACAACCAAAACAGGGAAGAGAGCCAAAATTGAACTACAGCAATTTTAGCATTAGAGTAGATTTATCATAAGGTTATTGTGAGATATTGTTTTATTTTCCCTCTTGATATTTTCCTTTAAGTTTAGAGGAAACTAAAATAGTAGCATAAAACTGTGTTCCTCTGTGATCTTTTTATCACAAACTCCAACATAACCCCGAGACATTCTGCATTACGTGACAGAAGAGCAACCCCATAAGCAAAACCCTTCATTTTGAGAGCGAGGCTGTAGAAAGGGAAGCCGTGACATTAGCAGGCAGGTACTCGGGCACAAGTAATAAAGCTAAACTTGAGAGACAATATGCA
The DNA here is from genome assembly GCF_059628265.1 of Tinamus guttatus. Taxonomy (NCBI): domain Eukaryota; kingdom Metazoa; phylum Chordata; class Aves; order Tinamiformes; family Tinamidae; genus Tinamus; species Tinamus guttatus. The sequence continues at coordinate 361,818 of NW_028289051.1, forward strand.
AGGTAATTTTCTCTGGAAACTCCTGGATTCAAAAGCAGGGCCTCTATTACATTTTTTTTTGCTATTGCATATGTCACAAAGTTGAAAAAGGCAAATAAAAACACTGCCAGTAAAGGATATTCACCCTGGAGTGATAAGGAGCATCAGAGAAAGGCTGACCCAGCACTACAGTGACTGCAGTGAAACCTGGGCATCATAGAGCCGTCAGAGAGCAGTTCAGAGGGGAGCTGTGGACTCGGATAAACCTTGGATCAAGAGCACAGGAAGAACCAGAGCAAAAGAAGCATCTGAGAGTTGGTTTACACTCAGAGTTTACCTTATTGATCAGCTAAAAGAGATCCAGGACCACCTAATTTGCAGAACAGAGAAGAAAATGTTATATATTATTGTAGAATTACACACATGTATTAATACCTAATGGAGTGTCTACTAAAAGAAATAATTACCAGTTACCTCCATGATTCCTCATTACTGTGTTTGGTTGTGCCTTTCCTCTACCAGTTTCAAAGGAAAAAAGAGAAAAATTATATATATTAAGAGGGAAGTGAATCACCAGGCCAAGCAACTTAATGCATAATCTTTAGGCTACTGTTTTAAGATCGCGGATTGTCATCAAAGTCTGGAAATTATGCAGCTACATTTAGAGGTCTGCACAAGGAATGACTTCCCAACCTAAATAGTAATTGTGCCTCAGAAAAGGCACTATTTTTCTTTTTGTGATGCAAGGCTGCTACCTACAGGTTTCACTTGGGAATGACACTCAGGGAAGATTAAGAAAAAAAACATCCCATTTTTATGAGAAAATAGCACAGCAGCACTACCAATAAATTAAAACCTTGTTAACTTCAAGATAAAAGGCATATATTCAACCGAACAAAAGCCATGTTTTTTTGTTTTTAATTTTTTATCTAATACTCTGGAATATTTTTGGTTAATACAATTTAGCAGCAAATCTGGTAAGACTGCTGCTGATTTTTTTTTTAAATCCATATCTAAATAATTTATATTCTCATAAGACAATTTCCTTTTTTAATCAATAAGAAAATAACATCTATCTCTCTTTAACATACATTTCAGAGATAAAGGTGACATATGATTTTGGCCCTACCTATTTAAAGCTCGTAATTCAGTGCTTGCACTTGCAAACCCTGAAGCCTCTGGCAAGAAATATTTGTACCCTATAAAAATATTTCCATCCTATATCCCTATTACAATTCAAACTCTATAGAATAATTGCACTGAGAGCTATCTGCACTAGCAGAAATATAACGAGATTTCCAATATTTTTAAGATTATGAAGAAATGCTTGGGAAGCTTCAGGAATTTATGTGCGTGCTTTCCTTTCCTGCATCCTTCACATGTTCCTTTCTTCCTCTACGCAGATAAAGTTTAACAAATAGTTTACAGCTACCTGCGAATTTGCTCTTGGGGACACCCTTACTGTTTTGAACAGAACTTAAAATGATTTGAATCTGGTGGAACAGGCTCAGATGGTGACATGTTTGCAGTAGGGGCCAGGGGATGAGCCCAGGATACTGCGGATGCTACTGGAATGCAACCAGTAACAACAGTAGTACTAACAGCAGTGTTTTTTAGCATTTAAAAATCAACTAAGACTCGGGCAAGGTATGCAGTATAAAAATGTCCTGGCTTTTTTCAGAATAGTGGTGTCCTCACCCATGCTTTTCTTTTAAATATGTCCCCAAGCAGCATAAATATAGGGGAAAAAAAAGTGTATTCTATATTACACAGCAATATCCAGGAATATATTTTTCCTTCCAGATATAGTGTTCAGCACTTTTGTATTTAAAGGCTCTATTTATATATCCATAGCAACAAAAGGACATCAACCTGTCAAAAGTACAAATACTTTTTAATATCACTAGAATGCTATGAAAGGGAGTATTTTAAAATGAGTTATTTTTGTGGCCATTTGTCCAGCTTCTGAATACTTTCCCCCGACTACATCCTTTGAAGATCTGCTTCTATTTGTATCAACTAATTATGGAACTTAATATTAGTTATCCAATGAGCTGAAAAAATGCCTTTTTTTTTAAAAAAACAGTCCTAGTTGTATGGAGTATATTGATTCCAGCACATTTCTGAAATAATCAGGACACATTATTAACTACTTCCAGCTTAGTTAGAAGCAAAAATAAAATATCAAAAAATAGACTTGGTTAAAAAAAATGAATCGCAGAAAAAAAGAAAAAAAACCTGTTAATATAAAATATGTTATGAAATAAAAAATATTCAGTAACGCTCAATAATTTTATTCCTTTAGTGTTATGTAACTAAAATACATTTTAGGGGCAAAATATTTTGATCCTACTAATCTTCCTGCTGACTTTAAAGTCAAGCAATTAAGAAAATTCAAACATTCTCAGTTTTCAAATGAAATTTCAAGGGTACTTTTTTTCCGAAAATTATCAGCTATTCTTTTCTCATTTTTAGAAACTGTAAATTGTTTATGTTATTTTAATGACAACCTCCTATACTCGATAATATAACTACATCACAATTAAATGAGCTCAATTCTATTTTAATTAAGGAGATAATCCTGAATCATTCTTTTAACAGAAACGTCTCACTATAATTAAACTGTTCAGACAATGTTGTAATGAACGTTGAAGAGAGAACCACATAAACTATAACAACACACTCATAACAAATTTGCTCTGAAATTAATATTTAAGACATTTAAAAATACTTTATGCCTCCTCTATAGTTGCCTGTAAATTAAGTTGCCTTTCCCACTGATTGAACTTATTCATATTTTATTTAGTTCTCCCTATTTTCAGTTGCATCACAAAGCTCCACAAGCACAGCTAGCGGTAACACTCACAGGTTACAGGAGGAACGTTAATAAAAGTCCTGCTAGCAGTTTCATTAGGCAATCTAAATTGTAAATCTTGTGCCCATATCTCTTTATTAATTACTTGCCCAGGTTAAGCTAATGTACCAAAATGGAAAGTCACTTAGTATCTTAGATTTCTTTTTCAAACTAAATGCATTACTAATATTGAGTTTTTCCTAAAAACAAGGAAAGTAATGAACACCCCTATATTAGTCAGCCAACAGGGGCCTGCTGATGACTGTAAAAATATTTATGGTTTTTAAAAAATGCAAATATTCTTTATTTTGCTGAAAGCACAAGTGAATAACTTATACACTTAACTGTCATTCTATAATCATGGCTGATTTTAAATTCAAAAGATTTTTAATTAAATATTTTTACCTTGTTCTTGTACTTCTTGTGTGTTCTAATATTCATTTCTTCCTTGAATTGCTATGACCTTATGTTGCACAAAGTTTCTATCAGGAAAACTACTGTCACTTTGCTCTTTGTACATTCTGCCTGTAATACTCATAAAGTTCCTGAAAACACTCATCGAAACTTAAAAAGAAATAAAATAAAATTATTTCCTTTATGAAAGTTCACTGACCTCTGATATCATTCACTGTTTAGAAACCCATAAAAGAATAGATAACAAATATATGACTCACAAATTATCAATTATGAAAAATAATCTGAGGTAGAATGCAGTCCTAATGCAAAAAGATGGATTACTTGTCATAAGCTAATAAAGCTTTTGTTTGCGAATCCAATATCTCATTTCCTTCTTTCACATTGGGAAACTTAAAATAATTTTTAAACTGCATTAACTTAAAAAAAAAATGCATGTATCAAAGCTGAACAGCGCAGATACTCCCAGAAATAATCTGACACGTTTTTTAACCCATTTATATCTTAGATTCAGCTATTGGGTTTAAAAAAAAAAAAAAAAAAAGAAGAAGAAAGAAACAAAAATCACGGCAGCTGAGACGAGATTCCTCACAAAGCAAGTAGCTCGTCTTGCACTTTGGAGGAGCCCACAGTTTTGGCTCTACCACCCAGCCCTTACAGTGATCCCCAAGAAGTGCCATATTTGTCACTGCCAGGCAGGCAGCAGAATTTAATTAGTCTATAATCATACTTAAGAGTATGGCCAGACTGTGTTTTAAAGCACTCCTCAATCCTTACATTGGGGTTCTTTAGGGTTTGGGGTCTGCTTTGCTCCCTGTGATTTGAGGAAGAGGTTAGAGAGGAGATGCCTAGAAAATAAAATGAATGCCAGCCTAAGAACTGAGCTGCCAAGGGGTTACCTACAGAAAACCCTACCCAGTGAGGCAGCAGCGAAATCATTACTTTTCTCTGACTGGCAAATGACAGGATTGCTCAAAGCTGGAGATAAAGCAAGAGAAGCTTTATTACCATCCTGAAACCGCAACCCCCCCACTCGGTCTGCTCATCCTTTCGCTTTCTCTGCAATTTGTGGCCTCAGCGCTTGTAGTATAATGCAATGAAAAAGCAAAAAATAGCAGCAGGAATGCTATTCATGCACATACATACGAGAACAGCCCCTATTAGGCTCAGCTCTGGTTCAACTTGTGATCACCGCTTCACAAATGACTTTCGCTTTGCCTCTTTCAGCATTTACAAGCATCTTTGACTAACAAATTTTGGTCCCGTTGAGTCAGGGTACCTGATTTTAAGTAGCACCAGCCAAGGCTCATACCTACCCCGCGCTGTGAGAAACAGCTGAAAGATTTAATTAAAATAATTTAATTTAAATTAGGCATATTAGAGGCTGAGAGCAAAGGCGCAGGAGGGCGAGCGCAGTGAACCGCAGGCAATGAAGCATACTAACCAGAGATGCCCAGGTTCAGCTCCTGGGGTCACGTATTCACTGCCTGTTCCCAGCTCCGGTTGGGAGCGTGCCTGGAGGTGCCTTTCTTGGTGGTGGCGAGACTGGGAGCGCAGGGGGGATTAACTACGTTGTCACTCACTAATGACAGCTGCCAGCTGATTAGAAACCACATTAAGGTCTTAACTTTAACTTGGCTGATCAGGAAGATCAAATTCCCATAACTGGTTTGATTTTTTTTTTTCTATTAAAAAAGGAAAAAAGAAAGAATATAAGAAGCAGGTTGCACATTTGCTACCTAATCAGAATATAAGGAACACACAAGTACTCAACTGTAAAAATGCACTTTCATAAATTAAAATATCATGACTGATTTAGACCAGATTCATCTGCACTGTTCGCAAGGGTTCTCCTAGGCAATAGGGCAAGGGTTTTAAATAATTAATATAATTTTTTCCTAATAAACGTAAGATATTCAGGTCCACACTATAAGAGGAAAATCATTTTTGAGTGTTTGGACATATTCCTTAGGAAAGCAGGCCACGAGGAGAACAAGGCTACTATACTTTCTGTAAAAAGGGAAAAAAGTAAACATTGCAACAAATGATTTGAGTTGTCTTTATTGTAATTGTTCACTGGCCAGGCTGTTAGTCAAGGCGATTCTCATATTCACGCTCAGTAAACCAATAACTTTGGGATATTCCCCATATAGACAGAAACCTTTCTTCTTCATCAGCACTTTTAAGTAAATTCAAACCAGATGCTTAAGCTAAGGCTGTAATGAAAATATTTCCTTCACAACCTACAGCTCTGATAAGGCTGCTCTCGGAAATATAATGGTTACACGTCCCTTCCACGGCTTTAACAACCCCTTCCTTCTGTCTTGTGCTCTATACAATGTAGCCTCTATTTGCACCCATGCAGGACTCAATTACAGATAAAATTACAGCAAATTTGTTTGCTCTAAAAGGCAGTGAGGCCTAGTATCCCTCGAGTAATAACAGCCTTGTCTTGCATTCAGAAGTAGAACTGGCATCGTTTTCCCGTGGAAACAAACGCCGCTTCCCAGGACAATGGAGCCGTTCTTGGAGCGCCGAGCAGGGCCGCTCACTTTGCAGGTGCAGGAAGGTAGGAGGCCCTTCGACCCGGGCGGGCAGCTCTTGCTGCGGGAGGTAACTCCACTCGCAATGAGTGAAAAATCAACGCTCAAGTGAACTGGTAATTTGCTGAGATGTATCCTGTTCTTTCGGATGGAATCAGGGCACCTACTAAAAAACGGAAGCAGCTCAAGAACAAAGCAGAAGTGTCTTATGGGGTTACAACACCACACACAGTTTCCCTCGCTCCCACCCCCCAGGATATTCTCACATGTGAAAGGAATACTTATATAACCGGCTATAAGTGCAGTGAAGATATTTTCCAAATGCTCTAACTAATACCCTGTGATGAGTAAATATATATATATATACATATTTCTTGTGTTTCATCGGAGCTGCAGTAGTATGCATTAATATCCCATATTCCAAACACTACTCAGACTGATTTCAAGTTGCAAAACTATTAACATAGTGATGTGAAGCAGAACACTCAAAACGCAGAAGGCAAAAGAAGCTCTAAAAAGGTTTCATTAGTCACCTCCTTTTTCAAATATACCACTGTTTTCCTGTTACAATACTACAATATCATTCCTTAAAGATGAAATTAAAACATTTAGGGACTTAGCGCTGAATATTGTTAATGTGGCCTTATGTTATTAATCATTATCTCGGGAAAATTACGTTGTGTTTTGTATACTAATACTATGACATTTTTATTGACTTATAATCTCTTTGCTAACAGTGGTGCTTTAACTAAGTAATAATTGAGATGGCAGCAAATATTTAAAAAAAAGAAAGCGACTTTTAAATTCATCAGTCATGTTAAAGGACTGCACTGTAGTATCTTCTGGCACTAGACTGTATTTAAGGAAAAACAGTAAAAAGAACACTGTATTTAAAACAGAAAATAGTCATTCTTGCTTTACTAAAAGGATACCTAAACTATGATTAACCACATCTGCTACAGTATTAATCACCCATCTTCAAAAGAACTGGCTAACTTTTTTTTTTTTTTTTCTGTGAATATAAGAATTTGTCATTGAAATCTGAAGTTCAAATGAGTATCCTTCTGGTCTGAGATAAGGAAGAGATCTTCCCTCTCTTTTATAAATGAGAGCCAGAAAAAAAAAAGGTACCTCATGATACAAAGGACAGTAATATCATAGGAGTTGACTTTAATAAGATTGAGAATAACACAGAAAAGAGAATTGCAAACTGAACACAAACTTTTTTTTTTAATGGTGTTAGGAAGTGCCCATCTCCATTCACTAATGAGCAGCATCTACTTAGGGAGGCTGGTCAATTAGAACTGAAATACCAGCACCTTCAATCACAGCTACTACACAGCTCCAGATAGAAAAATCATGTCCACTACATTCAGCCAACACTGTCCACTAATTGCCCAGGAAGTTCCTGACATATAATGCCAATTTTAACAGGTAACTCTGCAGTAGTTGCAAGCGCCATGGACAATCTCAAATAAACATGACTAAATTATGTTGCTTTCTGCCCTTCAAAAAAGTGGGTCCTTTTTATAGGTTTTGCATCTCTGGAAAGATGCATACTGTTCAGTTGGTATTTGGCAACTTCAGAGCAACAGGAATTCTGCTGATGCTATTCATGGAAATGTACAAAATTCAAAGAATTGCCAGGCTAGTTTAGTTGCTAGTCTATTCGGTATTGGCTGAAGCCATTTGGCTTAGAGTTATTAGCTCTTCTTTCTCTTCAGTGACAACTCTGAGTACAAACTTTGTCATTTCCACCAAAGAAGTGTTAATACTTTGATTATTTTGACTTGGCTTTTAATCTGGAATAAATAAAACCTACCAATGAAACCCCACAAAATTATGCTTTTGCTTGGTCATCTTATAAACAGATTATAAAGTTATAATCTGTTATATATTAAGGGAGAATATTATATATTATATTAATATATAATATAAAAAGTTATAAATAGATCTGGGGATATAACCCCCTATCAATTTTATTTTTTTAACTTATATAGCTAAAGAAACTACTGAGATAGTTGTTTTTATCAAACCAATGGCTATGAGAGGTTTACCATTTTGTTTCAAGGTCAGCGGCAATTCTGCTTTCCTGCAGAAGGTAAATCACTCAAACATGACATGCAGCAAGAAGCTAACATTCCCTCTGCAATTAGGAAGAGCAGTTACGCGTTTTGAAAAACTACTTGAACACCACAGTTTTTCCTGCTCTTTACATTGCCGTGACCAGTTAAGCGTAAAAGAGACCATCGTTATCACCAACTTTACCAATAACGTGGCAAAGGCAGTGCTAGACTAGACATAAATAGACAATAAATGCTACGCTAGACATAGCTTCACTGCTGCTGGTTTGGTCCCTTAACTAAGAAATCTGAAAGACAGGAGGCTAGTGAAGAATGTCTCACATTTCCCATTTTTCACCCCACTTTCTTACTGTCTCGAGAGAGAGAGAGAGCAGATCTCTCTGCCCTCCACACCAGCACTGCTGGTTTTGGCTATCGCACAGCAAAAGCAGCATCACCTCTTGCTATTCTCCTGATATTGCCAAAGAGGGAGCACGTTTTAAGCTCTCTCTGGCCCAACCTCACCGCTTCTGGAATGGGAAGCACGCCAACATCTCTCTCTTGCCAAAAATGGAGGATGAAAGAGCACAGCAGATTGTACCATACTATTAATATGCTGTGAAACCTCTTAGGTATTTTTTGCTATTGCTGCTTAAGGTATATTGAGACTGTTCACAACACCAATAAAACCAATTACTGTTAGTCATATGGCACTTGCTACATTCATGGTATTATGGCATTAACAGAAACAAAACATGTCTTAATTTTTTTGTTTTTTTTTGGATTAATAGTCTGGATTTCAGTTTCTATGAACAAAATTCAAATGATAAAATGGAGTAATAAATATAAACATGACAAACTCTTTAATTATATATGAAATATTACAAAGACACCCTATTTTCTCCCAAGTCTCCTTCTCTGAAGATCTTCAGAATCCACCTGGATGCGACCCTGTGCCATGTGCTCTAGGTGTCCCTGCTTGAGCAGGGGGGTTGGACTAGATGACCTCTAGAGGACCCTTCCAACCTTAACCACTCTGTGATTCTGTGAAGTAAGATTGAACATATTGAAAATTACTTATTTTCCTTAATTCTACCAGTCATAGTTACTTAGAGTAACACCTAACACCTACATACCTCTTGTACAAGCAATTACTATACAGAGATAAGTACACTTAAGATTGCTTAAGAAGCATTAAGAACAACTTGGTTACTTCATTTTGTTCTTTCTAACCTTATATGTCTTCTTTTGAAAAGCTTTCAAATGCTGCTTTTCTCTCTGATTGCCCTCACTTTGACTTTTCTCATGAGCATACAAGAGATCTGGTTATTGCCTTTTTCTCTATTTTACTGATTTTTATGAAACATTAGTGGATATTAACTAGTGAATGTTCCAGTAAAATCAGCATTGCCCATAATCCTTCTACTTCCAGGCAGACCACTATAACACTTAGAGCTGTTACAATAAAATCAAAGCAAAAAAACCCACTTTGCAACATCATTTTATATGTTGGTTCTCACACGACTTAACTAAAAGAGGATGAAAATGTAGATATTGTATAATCCACCCACATAACTATCTATATAATCAAAATTTAAATGGCCTGGAATGACTGTGAAATAGAAACTTGGGGAACCCCATGCTGGCAAGATACAGACTACTTAGGACGCCAAATTTATCATCATTACTGTCTGAATACTTCCAATTGCAATGTTTGTCTTTTATTCAGGAGAGCTTCAACTCTCAGTAGGGCAGTGAGAGCAGGAATGCACCATCCTTGCTTGTGATGCCTCCCTTTTCCAGGCACATGGATGCACAGGGCCAAGTGAAACCCACTGGCAATCCCAGCTTCCAAAACCACGGTCTGAGCAGGTGGCACCACAGCAGAACCGCGGTAGCAAAGCTGTGCTTGGCCCTCCTTCTCCTCGGGCACTCTAGGGGTGGCTAAAGTCTACCCCCTTCTACTTCTGTGGTGGTCTGTCTAAGAAATTCTCTTTATTTACCTATGATACAGCACTCCTGTATGTATGACATATGCTAAAATAAAGTTAATCATTCTAAATCCAGCTCATCACAAATTACACTAGCTACTTCTTTTCTCTGATATTTACTGCCTCAGCGTTGCAGTGTTTACAACACAGCACTAATTTTCTGTCACTGGGATCTATAAATTTGTTACACATTACATTTAGCAAACTAAGCCACTGCCATTTTTCCTAACTTGTAAATAAGCCTTCATAAGTATATAAATCACAGTGTCCTAATCACTTACCGAAACGATGGCAAACCAAGGGACTGCAGTAGTGAACACTTATTTCAGAACCAGGATAAAGACTCTCAGAATTCTGCTATCTAGATTTGTACTGAAATCTCTGCATTATGTCCTCAAGGCTTGAGGAAAAGCTAAGCTCATTTTTAGAACTTTTTGAATAACATTCCAAATACATAATGGCAAATAAGTTTTTTTCTTTTTTTTTTTTTATGTTTTTCTGATTAGTTGTATTTGGTGCTTCTAACACATCAATCTTCCTTTTTTGCAAAGTTGTCAGTTCACTAACAGTAAGAAAATGAAGAGATGGGACGAATGGCCTGCTAATAAAGGGATGAGCGTGAGAGTTTGGATACCAATGATCTGTTCTGCCATATAATTCCTGTTTCCATCAGACACATATCAAAGTCTCTTTACCTCATTTTGCTGAAAGTGGAAAGTATTTCCCTACACCTCATAGGCATTCTTGAGGTTGAATTTCAATTAGGATTAAACAGATGTGGTAGAGAACCTAAGACCAACGTGTGCTCTCCTAGAATGGCAGCTGGAAGGCACAAGGGATGCTCTACATTATCTGAAATGGCACCAACTCTGTGCTTAGGCAATGAACCTAAGCTGCTTTAACAAGTCTGCAATCGCTCCAAGTTAAGTGAAAGTAGTACAAAATACTGGACTAAAAGATTTGAGGTAAAACATTGTCCACTACACATGCAAATACACAATATGACACACATAAAATGAGTTGAAAACCAACATGACTACTGCTGGAGTAGTCATGGATTGACAGGACCAAGTATTCCCACATCTCTATTGCACCTTCATGGTGATAGGAACCACAGTTTTTCATGGTTATTGCTACTGGTACATTATTTAGGTATGAAGAGTGCATCCCACACCACCATATGCATCAGGATCTATCAATCACACCTCTGCTTATTCCTTAATGTATTTTCCAAAATACGGCACGGGGTAAAGCTAAGCATTGCAGAAAGCTCAAATGCCACTGTAGTAGCCCACATTATTTCTGCTGGTTCATGGTAAAACAAGAGGGAGGAAAGAGGTTTGAAATGACTGTTTGTTTGTTTTGGTTTGGTTATTGTTGTGTGGGTTTTCTATTTTGTTTTCTTTTTATCTTTTCTTTTTTGGCCTGCTTTGCTTTTACAAGAAGAAAAGCACAGCAGCCTGGTATAGTTCATCTCTTCGTGGTTGATGAAGATGCAGCTGACAAAAAGCTGAAAGACCCTTGTGCTGTGCGTGCCTTGCATCAGAAATGAATTTTGTACCTGGCTTTGCCCCTGCCTTGTCACTCTGCCTTTGCAAAGCTCTCTTTTGAGAGCAGAGAGCATTGACAGCAACAGGAATTTTTAGAAGGGCTTTTTTAGGATTTTAGTTTCTGTAGCCACTATACCAGCACCACCTCTAATTTAAAATTCTGGACAACAGGTGGCAAGGATGGATCACATTTGATCTTATGGAATGCCTCAGGCAGGTTTAGTAAAAAGCACTGTTTATGTCATCCCCTCAAAAATGGCATTGCTGATGGAAATACCTATGAGCTCTTACATATACTTGTAAAATATCTGCAGAATTCTTGTCATCCTGCATTTTGTGTAATAATTAATAAGCACACTAGCACATTCACACTCCTTACGGTGCCCTATCAACTCCCTTGCAAAATATTTCAGCCTTCAGGATTTCAAAAATAAATAAATAAATAAATAAAAATACTTTAATGTCCCATTTTCTACAAAAGACCATCTTTTTAATCTTACTTCTGCTTCCTTTTTGGTTGTGATTAATTAACATCACTCCACTTCTAAATGGTGTATATATACAAGAGAAACAACATTTAATCAACGGCTGGGGAGACTGTTATGCCATATTCACACATGAATTGTGTAACATCAGAAGACAAAGTGAAGGTGAGTTAGACCTGACAAATGACTTGGATGTAGGGTTGAGTCATTTTATCAATATTTCAAAGCCCAAGAAAGAAAAATATTTTCTGTATACACAAATACAGAGGTATAGAAAGATTGAAAGGAATAATAATAACAAGAAAAGAAGAATATGTTACAGAAAGCTTTAACTTGAAGAAACACTGAAAAGCACATGTCTGATCGGACAAAGGTACTTTGCTTCCAAACAACAACAAAAAAAACAAGTTTATTTTATGAGTAACAGGTAAATGTTCAAGCAGGCAATTAAAGTGCTTTACTGAGGCCATTTTGGGACACCAAAGACTTTGAAGATTAGATATTCCCTCATATGTCATGCTCAATGTTCCTCTAAGTAAAATATGTGGCTCCCTTTAGTTATTCAGTTATGAATTGTACTTTAAAGGCAAGGGGACATTTTTGATAATGTACATCTTAAACTTTTCATTAAACTACCAAATTTAAATTCTACCTTTTTGTGCACTCTGACATTTTTGTCTGGCATTTTCATTAATTTTGCGACATACATAAATGTAGCCGAAATGTTAACTGATCAATACTTTGTCTCTCTCATGTAGCACTAGAGCGAAGCTCCCCAAGGGCCACGCAGCAGTACAGAAATTAAATGTGTAAAATATCAAATGTTAATGTTAAACACAGCAGCACTTACTGTATAACGACTGAAAAGGCTAAAAGAATTCCAAATGGACAGATGGTAGCACAAATTATCTACAATCACATTTAAAGATTAAAGTTTGTCCCGTAAAATAATTCATTGACTCATGTTGAAGTGTGTCCTTTTACTGATAGCTCAGTTGTCCAATTATTTTTGTGCTCATTACAGTGAGAAATGACAGTACTGGAGAAGAGAGCGTACACTTCTCTCCCCCACCCCATACATTGCACCCACTGACATCTGCAAGAACACAAATGTCTGGTCAAGAGGCTGATGGAAATTAGGCCCAATTTACCAGACATTTCAGTGCTTGCAGTTGATTAATATGAAGGAAAAAAAATCCACTTTTGCACACTCTAGCATAGTTCTTCTGCATGAAACATACCATATTAATTGCTGAATTAAGAGAAAACAGGAAAAAAAACTTTTAAAATTCCTAAAACCTGTTTCAAATACATAAAATCGAATGAATGTACAGCAAATGCTCTCTCTATATATTCTGTTCTTTTCACTGTGTTTAGATGCTTAAGAAGCATAAACACAAAAAGGTTGCATATTCTTGATCAGCCTCTAGGCACAACAGGGCTACATAAGATTAAAACAAAAAAAAAAAGGTTTTGGAACCAAAATGTTTATTTAACATTGTTGCTATTCACAGCTGTATTTTTTTTCCAACAGAAAAGAATAGATACAAAGAAAAGGGTGGGAAGAGAATATCAAGTCTCCTGGCATTTCAGATCCAAGGTCATATCATTCTAGCCACAATCAACCTCTATATTTCCTAAGTTACTCGCAAATGCTTTGGAATACCTGAAAAACAATGTCTTAATAATATAGGCACCAGTGAAGGCAATGAGGTTACAAAATACAAAAGAGACTGGTCATATACTGTTTAGTCCAGGAAATGTTTCATCACAAATTTAAAAACTTAACTCCCAGATCTCTAGACAGAACATGCAACACCAGTGGTTGAGCTGGTACCTTTAAATTCCTTTGAGAAAAAAAAAATAGAGGGCACCATAATAGCATTTTAATAAAGCACATCATTTTAAATCTATAAATGTTGAGACTACTCAAGAAGGATGACCTTAAGAAAAGCTGTAGTGAGCACTTCACTATGCAAAGCACAAAGCAGGTAGCTGTTGCTTAGTACAGGGCAGTGATCATTACTGAGTGGTATACTGAGAAGTAAAGACATGGGGTGAAGTAAGAGAAAAGGGTACCAATGGTTTTAAGGATGAGAATTTGAGGGCAATACAAAGTCTGAAAAAACAACCCTATATTATGTGAAATGACCATAAATTGGCATTATAATGCCATTCAGTGTGCATCTTTAAGCACACCATGAAAGAAGAAATGGCTAACTGAAAAGTTTTCTACTACTACATTATTTATTAGTCTGCCTACAGATCTGGAAACCTATAAAAGGGCCAATTTCTCCTCTCTTTTCTGGCACTGACATTTCACTGTGACATTCTGTAATCTTTGGGAGATGACTTCAAGAAGCTGCATCATTTGTGTAATAGTGAAGAGATGAAAACGATACATGTAAGTTCAACATTTTTACATAGCCTATTGAATTCCAGCATAATGTTAGTATCAGCATAACTCAGTGTTAAACATGCAAATATTGCAAGAAAGATGCAGGATGTTTCAGGGGCACCTTATAGCTGCAAAACTCCAGAAACCATCAAAACCCCGATCTTCCCTGTCTTGGCAACCATGTTAGAAATTCATGCAGATTTGGCTTACCTAATAAAAACTTAGGCTACAAACAGTTTGTTAAAGAGAGGGATGCTCTGATCCTTGCAGTTGTAACTACAGTAAGCAGTATATCTGCTATGGCCTCCAAAAGTTCTGCGTTATGTGTTTGCATTTGTTACGACCCTGAATTTGTTCTGTAATCAGAACAATTATGATTTAATGGCATCATGGCTTAATTTTGTGGCCACAGTAGTGCACCATGAGAAAGAAACCATTTCACCTGCCACAAAGCACAGGATGTCACTTCACTTCCCTTTCTCCTGCTGATAACAGACAAGTGTTTCACAACCATATTAAAAACAGAACCGGACTGATGAGCATTTACTACTCTGCCCAGTAAAAGCAACATGGACATTTGAGCAGAAACATACGTAGAAACACGACTAGAAACACAGGTGAAAGAGACCATCCCTCTAACGTAAACAGCAGCAAGTATATTTACATTTTTGCAGGTAATCGAGTGACCGTGGACATCAATATATCAGTAAAAGGAGGGGAAACAAAAAAGGAAGGACCATTTGAACAGCAAGTATATCACCTGTACTCTTGATGAATACCACAGCATCCTTCACTTGAAAACTTGCTGCTATCCTTTGACAGGCTGAGAGGAGTTTAACCTGTCACTTGGTACAAATTAGGCCCTGCTGGGAGAAGCTTCCTGCCAAAGAGCATGATTTGCTGAAGGTCCAAAGCACTTGGATTTTGCTGCTAAGGCAGCTCCAACGCCTGGTTTGATTGATTCAAACTCCAGGCACCTAAGCTAGGAGTGTGGTCACCACGCTTGCACTGCAATTACCCCAAGTGACGTTCTCTGTTGGCCACATATATGGTGGATATACTCTAAACTTCAGTATTTCTGCCAACTTCGTAAATGCAGATGTTTCAGAAAGTGTGTTTTTACTCATGGCAAAAGTCACACAAGCCAAAATGAAACAGCAAGAGCAGTCATCTTTGCAGCGCACATCATTTTGAATACAGAAGGACACTTACCTGGGAAATACAATCTGCAATTAAGTTGCAAATTTTCCAAATTTACCATAATTAAAAGGGCTAATATTAATTAAGTTAATGTTTGTGTAACAACAATATTTTATTTTAAAACCCAAAACACTGAGCTATGACAAAAAGTTGACTTTTAAAAGAGTACTAGCTGGATTCCACTTAGAATTTTTGGATTGCCTTTTTTAACCAAAAAAAAAAAAAGGGACTCACGTCCACTTTTGTACTTCTTTAAAAAGAAAAGAAAAAAAAAGTAGAAAAGACAAAAAAAGAAAAACAATAGTTGATTTTAGGTCTTTTAAGGGGGCCATTGCAAGCAAACTGGACAGAAAGCAACAGAAACAGTGTGTAAGAAGATGAAGATGTGTTTGTCAACTGTATCAAACACCTTACTACAAAGCAAAGCAACTTTTTATTTCTTCTTCCTATAACATTTTAAACTTTCTTTTTTTTAATATGAATAAAGATGTGAAATAACTTCATAAGGCAAATAAACAAAAGAAATAACTCCCCATCACTACCACAACACATCTCATTCTAGAACACATACATTTTGATGACATTAAAAGAAAACAAGTGTTGAAAGATCATACCAAAAAAGCAGCAAGACTTCTTGGAGGTGAATCCCAGTCAAAGCAGCTGTTAACGTAATAGGCAGCATTTATGACCACAAGGGCACAACGCTTCGTACGGACAAAGTTTCTTAGCAGCAGCTATGAAAAAGATGAAAAAAAAGAAAATATTTTAAAATCCCAATAGGCTCACAAGAGGGTATGCCTAAAAATATTGCCACTTTAGGTAAAGATGGAGAAAACAATGCATTTATGTCTTGATAAATTGAGCTGATAAATTTTGGAAGAATACTCTTAAATCCTCCAAAACGGCAATAAACTTCAATTCATTAAGGAAAAAGAAACAAAAAAAAAAAAAAGTGAACAAACCAGTGAATCTTCTAATTTGTATACTGGACAGCACACACAGTGCTAGCTACACAAGACACTTTGAAATTCTCAGAAAATGTGGCTATTTTAGAACACTGCTGCATCTGTAAAGATCCCTTTTCTTAATCTAAGTGGGCTTACGAGGGGATATTCTATACAAACTAATATCAAAAAAAAAAAAGTGGGTATTTAAAGTTTATGGCTCTGCCATCTGCAAGAAAGTGAGAAAGCACAATGCCATTCTGCTATGAAAGCTGGGAGAAGAACGATTCTTGAAGAAAATCCTTCTTGTTTCATGGTTGGAATAAAGGTAAAAAATGCAGCTTTAGCAACTCCTTTACTCGCAGCCATAAAGCAAGCATTCTGCCTGAAATCTTTGCAATGAAATAAATTGGGCAATGTAAATAAAATTCGTCCAGCAGTTCATCTGAATTACACTCACGTTCAAAGGTTCATTGCTACTTCTATAAGGGTGCTGCAAAAGCAAGAAAAAGTTTTAAGCTTTCTGCCTTTGCAGTGCAAATAGTAAAAATCCTGTTCCCACCGTACAATCAAAAGGACCAGTTACCCCCAGATAAAATACCTCAATCATGGTATGTAAAAGGGGAGAAAAAGAGGAGATGTGTGTTTAAATATTTTTTTAATCAAAATATTAGAACTGTTAGAGACAAAAACATCTAGGTGGGAGGGAGAGGGAAAAAAAAAAAAAAAGGTTCAATCCAGTTCAAAGGACTTTCAACCCAAGTGGCTTTCCAAAGAATAAACAACCTGTTTCAGGGTTTTTTTCCTTTTTTTTTGCCACCTGAGATTCAAACCTTGCTTATTTAAAATTTGGCTAAAAGAATGCTGAAAGATCCCTTACCGTTGAAGAAAAAAAAAAAAAAAAAAAAAAAAGAGAGAGAGATCTTTCAGGTCAAGGTTAACAGCAAAAATTTATGCAAGACTTGGTTTACATGCACCTGTGCTATCACCTGATCCATGTGGAACCTGAGGGTTTCAACTGTGCTCTTATTCATGTATTTCATGGAAATCAAGCTGCAATTTATAAAGAGGAGAGAGAATAAGCCCCTGTATTTTGTTTCTGCCTTTTCCTAGGTATCATGCTTTTTTTTCCCCTTTGTAAACTGGTGAGGGAATCATTATTCTTTACCTCTAGCAGCTTCTTAGGTGCTATTGAGATGTGCACACTCGACATTAGGTCTTTTCAAGAGGATGAGTGTTCCCTTGCCCTTTACCTGTTTGGACAGTCTGTTTTCCTCTTCGATGTACTTCTGCTCTTTGGGCATTAGGGTTCGTATGCCGGCTTTCACCTGTGCATTGAAACCCATGTCAGTATTTCAGGCCGTGACTTCCTAGTCCCACTTTCTTCAAGTGGCAAAAATCTGGGAGTTTCAGAGTCCCGGCTGCCGAGCAGCCGACGCGCAGGCACCGGGCAGGCAGGAGCGCCGGCTTCGGCAACGCGGAGCGCGCTGAGACGGGCCACGCAGGGGAGCGGGCCCGAGCAGACGGCGCGGTTTAGCGAATAAAAAAATGAGGGGTGACAGAAATTCTCTACAAACAGGGAACAAAAGCTTTCGTGGAAGGGAGCTCTTTAAGCGGCACAAAAAAAGGCAAAGTTAAGACTTACAGGATTAAAAATCACATCTATTTCAAGATAGATGACCCCCTTTGTTGGCCCTGTCAGCTGCTTGTTTTTCAAGACGTACGCTTTCTGTTGACCATTTTGAATCTGCAGGAAAAGGACATGACAGCCGTCTGTCTGGCGGTCTCCGCTGAATACCCCCCCGCGCCGACCCCTGACCCCCAGCTGCTGGAACTGACAGAGAACCCAAAACAACTGTGGCAAGTCTGACAAGTACCTGTTCATTACCAGGACCCAGTCTGTCAGGAAAAATTAACTATCATGGGATTCAACATGGCCGGGAATTGAGTATGCTAAAATTTTTTAGTGTTCTTATTACAGCCCTTGGTGGAGAAATGACAGGCAATGGAGCTGCAGTTCCACCCCCCCCGCCCCCGCTTCCCACTGCCTCCTTCTCCGGCGGGGAAAATGCAGAGCAGCAGCGTGGCAGGTGAAGGAGACTCACGGACAGCAGTGGTATGGCAACTTTGCCCAGAAAGTCAGCGCTCCGATCACGGTCTTCGTCATAAACTGTCACCTCGAGAACTGAGTGGATGTCTTTAATATTGCTATGGAGGAAAAGGGATGCACAGAAGAGACAAGGGGAGGAGATTTAAAAAAAAAAAAAAAAAGGAAAAGAGAAAAAAAAAAAGGGGAGAGTCTCCTACAGCAGCAGTGATCAAGGACAAAAGCATTAAAGGTTAGCAAAAACAGATACCCCTGTGTTTTCTCAAGCCACAACAGAGAACAAAGGTAAATAAAGTGACCCTCAGTATAACCAAACACTCAAGTTTCCAGAAGCTGTTTCTTTAAATCCTCTGGCTACCTAGCACTGTGTTGCACCAGCCACAGGCAGCGCCAGCACAGAGCACTATGGGATTTATGGAGGCGAGCAGCAGGGCCAGGGCCGTTAAGGACTGTCCCTTAGATGCTGCCACCCTCGGGGTAAATCTGGCTGCAGTCAGGGGGTGTCTGGGCCTGTACGTGAAAAGAGCTACCAACTACATGAGCACATTCTCAGGGTGACCATCAGCTCTCCAAAGTTTTTTCGCAACAGTTAAGTATCACCCACATACTGTCAATCCATAAGAGAAAAATTCACCCTCCATTCATGGAAAAGAAACAAAAGTTGTTTGAGAGGACTCATTTTTGATCAAACTGCTGAAAAAAAAAAGAAAAAGAAAGAATTGAAGCAAAACAATACAACTTCAGTAAAACCCATATATCCCTAAGTAAAACTGCATTTCCAGCCCAAAAATTATTTGACAAATTTCAGGATAAGAAAAACAGAGTTTGAAGATATATGAATTAAAGAGGAGAAAGCTCTCCCTAGTAGTAGTTTTTTTCCATTTGATTTCCTGTTAGTCTTTTGTCCTCTGCAGAACCATGCAGTTCCTTACACAGAGAACACTGTCCAGCAGCAGAGGTTGATGAGTTACTGCCTCTCTTAGCAGCTAATTAAAAGAAAATTAATGAAAGTTTTGGTTATGTTTTTGGTAGGTGATAAGAGCCTAAGGAGAAGTACAATTGTAGTGGGATTTTCCTTTTGTTCTGAATTCATTCCTGTGAGCCCACTGCAGGGCAGGAAAGCTGTGCCGTACACATCCTGCAGCCAAGCAGACGATGGACAAAGGTGTGTGGGGCGGTATCAAACACTGTTTGGGGATCAAGAGTAGAGTATAATATTCTCATTTATGACCACATGAAAAATACACTAAGCTAAAAATTTCACTGGTTTTATGGGGAACAGTTAGCTCATTTCAGTACCAGAGAAATCTACAGCTGATCCATTTTCTACTCATTGCTGTCACATTGCAATCAGACAGAAGTGGAGGAAAACAGAGATGAGTGAAAAAGAAATAAAAGGTACATTTGTGGCAGAGTTTTTTCTGCTTTGTCAGGATCTTTAACTGTTGTCAGGAAAAAAAAAAAAAACATGACTGCATCACTTCCCCATAAACTGAATGCTTAAGGCAACTTTAACCTGATAGCAGGACTGCACTATTAGGATACCGGGCGATGCTGAGAGAAGTGCAATTGGCAAATGAAAAGTGCCAAATACAAGGAATATATTTTAGAAAAATATAATGGCATTTAATCTTTTTTTTTTTTTGGTATATATTTAGCTAAAGTTCATTAAAAAATGATTTTAACGAAATTCATAATCTATTTTCCCCCAAAAAGCATCAGGAGCTCATCCACTGTGATGAGCAATCCAAGTGCTCGTTGAAGCTAGCAGGATTTTGCTCAGGCTCAGCACTTGTCATTTCAACACTTCTCATCTCCAGTCATAGCTATTTTCTTTTTCTTTCTTTATTTATTTACTGAATCCCCTCAAAAGTATTCAGCCATTTGGTTTAGAAATACCAGTATGTCTTAGTTCTTGTGAATTAGCAGTAGGTATCTTTGATTTGCATACACATCCCCTCCAAAAAGAGAGAGAGAAAAAAGAGAAAGGCCCACAAAATCCAAACACCTACAATGTGAAGACTTTGTTCCATTCAGGATTGAGGTTCCTGTAGACAGTATGTGTCAGCAGTCTGTCATTATTCAATTCAACTACGCAAAATGGATCACTTTTACCTGTAAAAAGAGAATTCAGAATAAAATTTATGAACTGATGAAGCTCACCATGGGCAAGTTTTAAATCAAAGTTAGATTTTTTTTTCCTTCTAAGCTACATTGTAATTCACACAAAAAAAATAATTCAGAGAAGTCCAACAGTCTGCATTATGTTCTAAATAACGGATTGTTCATTCCTGCAATCTATTAACGTTCTTCACAAAAAGTGCATCTTAGGGGAGAAAAAGGAATAATAATAAAAAAGAACAAATAGGACTACCCTGATAAAAACAGTCAAGCACACTTCTGAGGCAGCTACAAGAATTTAGCCTTAATAGTGACAATCTTACATTGACTGTAATGATCACATAATTAGAGCACTTTGAAATGCAGGAAGCATATTATTCCACAGTATTTGTAAAAACATCACACCTATGACACTCAAAGATTACTATCCCTATATATATTAAATAATGCTGTACAAACCTCCCCCCCAAATTAAAAAGCTTTAAAGGCATCATATAAATGATACCTTACAACACCACATAAATAGCTAAGACCAGAGAAAATGGAAAAGTACAATTAAACGGTGAGACAATTTCAACTGGAAAAAAATGGGCTCCTGCCTTGACAAAGCAGAAGCTCAAATACTGTTGAGATCTCTGTATACACTGCAGCACAACAAAATGGCTTTGCATGTATTTACAAGAAGGTCCCTCAGATTCAAAATCATCCCAGAAAAAAACATGAAGATACTGCTTTGGAAATGTGCTATACAGATAATGAAAGTGGCATCAGTAGACTAAAGACGGAAGTTTGCTTGTTTTAGGGGATAAGAATGGGGAAAATTGGTGGGGGTGACCCCCCCACAAATATGAAATAAGTAACTTGTATCCAACAACAAAAAAAATAACAGTTTGTAGATATCAAACAGATGGCAAGAGAAATCAACTGGGCAAAAAGTAGAGGGATAAAATTGAAAAGTTACATTGAGGTGTCTCTTTGATATCCACAAGGCCAAGATTCGTGTTTGGAAAGAAGAAAGGAAAGAGATATGCAAGTCTCATGCCTAGCAGCA
This sequence comes from Tinamus guttatus, assembly GCF_059628265.1. NCBI lineage: Eukaryota > Metazoa > Chordata > Aves > Tinamiformes > Tinamidae > Tinamus > Tinamus guttatus. Next base: position 383,518 of record NW_028289051.1, read on the forward strand.
GTTTACTTGCATAAATGGAAAAGTGAAGGCATAAAGGACAAGACTCTGCAAAACCCCAAAATATACTGAAAGGAGAAAGAAAGTGTTGTGAGGAAGACTTGAGGTAGAGGTACAAAAGGAGTAGTAGGTAGAAAGACAAAAGGAACAATGAGAAGGCATTTGCAAGAGCCAACGAACAGAAGAAACTCAGTGTGGAGCGAATAACTGGTATTTCAAATTAGGCCAGTAATGACAAATATAGTTACTTAAGAGCACAGCAAGATGGTGTCCCTCATTTTTTCTATTTTGACTTCCACCACCAACTGAAAAGTATGATCTGATGCTGTATCCATCATTTTGTATCCTACCTATTAGCAAACCAAGCTCCCAGACTACTAGCAACCTCACAGGTAAGTTTAAGCACAGCACAGCGATGACTCTCCTAGTCTGCTTGACTTTCATGCCTGCTTACCTTTGTCTTTGGCACAGAATACAAGTGTACGCATTATTTTCATTTAAAGGCTGCAAATAAATTAGTACAAAGCTGTGGAATAAATTGCTGCTCTCAGAACCCAGGGGAACTTTATCTAATGAAAGGCTACAGCCAAGCTGCAAACTACAGAGTGGCTCATCCTTGTCTCTGGACTCCTTGGCCAGCAAGGTGTTTGAAAGTTATTGAGTGGCAGCATTGGCCTTCCACGATCAAATCTAGCATGCTAAGCAATTGTATCTCACAGTGTCCTCAATAATTCTGTAATGCTATGTCATGTATTTTAAGAAGCCATAAATTCAGTAGCTCAGTGGGGCTACATTAATGATATTAGAAAGGCATGTAATTTGTTTCATACTTATACAAATGACAATGAAATCAATATTTAGACAAAGCTGCCCAGGGGTCACATCTTCCAAACTGCAATATTGATTCAAAGTACATCAGAGGTTAATGCGCATATTATGAACTTTAATGATAAAGAATAATTGTTTTAAACACATTGTGAATTACAGAGTAGATGTTTACCTTCTTGAGCAAACTGCATGCCACTGACACTTTTCTATTAAGCATGAAAAGCATTAATTCATCAGTCACCACAGATAGCTATATCATGGATTCCTGTGTTTTCCTGATTCATAATAAGTCTAAAAACTTGTAAGAAATTACAAAAAGACATATTTATCTAGGTTTCATAGGTTTCAAAATTTGAAAACAAAACAGGAAAGTTACAATTATGGGGCAGAAAGTGAACAAGACATTATTTTATGGCTTTTCTTTTTACAGCATCTTCAATCATATTTGCATATTTGCTTATTAGTTTTATGTATAAACAGGAAGATTTAGACAGTGGAGTGGCCTTTCTGATTAAAAAAAAAAAAGGAAAAAGAAAAAGAAAAAGAAAGAAAGAATTTGCTCTTTTCTGCATCTGCTGGCATGACTCACCTTAACATTTTGAATGGGTACCAATCCATATCAGGTAACAAATAAAGAGTACCATTAATCCCAAAGGTCCTTGGATCAAGGACAAATTGCTTACAGAAATAAAGAATCCCTTCTTTCACATTCAACTCATCCCACAGAACAAGTCAAAAACAAGATTCATGTTGACAGAAGGAAATACAAAAGAGGACGCCCAAATATTGCACTTTGTAAGCGTATGCGTAAGCATATGCGTAAGCGTATGAGCACTTCTGCTAAGTAAAACTGTTTTTACCATTTGAGTAGTCTACAAACTTCTTATTGAGCCAGCTCCTCGCCATCCTCTACAGGTGCTTTTTCAGCATGCCAGAATGCCCATAATTAAGCTGCCTATCCACAGGACAGCAGTTCACAGCTGCACGTTCAGGGTTTTACCACTCGAGTCACCATTAGCATGAACTCAGCGGCTCACAGTGCAGAGGCTGCTTCCTTTTGAACTTGCATGAGGGAATGAACATCATCTTACCCCTTCTTACTGCAGCTCAGCCAGAGAGCAGAAAAATTTATCTCCTACAGTCACAGCAGCATTTCTAAACATATTGTATTGCCAATGTTATTTGAAGATGGGTATCAACCCAATAAGAAACGCAGATAGAGGAACCAGAAAGACAAATTCAGAGTACAGTACAAGCATTTGGTGAAACTCGTATCCAACTATGATCTTTCAATTTCTCGTCATTAAAAAGAATAACTACAGTCTTAATGCTCTCTGACAGCCATCACCTGCACAATGTGAGAGTATTTAAAGAAATGAGACCACTTCTGATGAAAGGTTCAAGGCAGCGCCAAAATATTCAAAGTGTCCTTAGTTCTTCTTAGTGTCTGGGATGATAAGGGAAATATATATGTTAAAAGATAAATTAATATTTTTCACCATGCTATTCAAAACCAGGATCTTAAAGTACAACACTCCCTAATCAAGCCAGACTTGGACACCTTCTGTCTAGCTACAACTGACACTTTCAAAAAAAAAAAAAAAGATAACTCCTTTCATCCATTTCTCTCTGAAAGAACTAGGCTTGCTCATAAATGCATATGATGTCCATCCAAAAATTTGAAATGTGCATTTAAAACCTTTCAATTAAACTTGCCCTGCCTACTTTCAATTATATCAGTCTAAACTATATTGTCATCAAAAGTCTGCCATTCCCTGCAGACTAAATCGCCAGTGTCGTACATATCACTTGCCAAAAGAAATTCTACCAAAGTCCATGCGCCTACTGTGGCTGTTCTAACTGGCTCCCTGCTCTGAGCCTTTTGTAGGCCTCAATTTCTCATCTGATGACTTACAGGTGCTCAGTTTCTCTATTGATGAGGCAGACTTACAAATTTAATCACGCTGATTTTGGCCCTAAATACGTGCTCAGTTCTGTACAAGAAATGAAAAGACGACCACCTGCTTGAGGAATTCACACATTAACAGCATGTTGCAAGCACCACTGAAATCAGCACTTACGGTTATAAGTAATCTCATGACCTCAGTGGGACTAATCAGGCTACTTACTATTACGCCCAGCACTGTTTGAAGGAATTTATAAGCCAAGTAGGTAATAAAACCAGTGAAGTACACCTTTCCTCTGACTGAAACCAGACCTGCAGTAAGCCTCAATGAGAAGTAAAACAAATCTCATTAATCCATCTTGTTGCTGTAATGTCTCATGCTTTTTCAGCTCTACTTGTATAACCCTAAAGGCTCCTGAAAGGACGGAAAGAAATAAAGGGCTAAATTAAATAATACTTAAAATAATTGGGAAGGGAAATATGCTTTTCTTTGGACTGATTCCCCTCACCCTTTTTAACCGCTATTCACAACAAAGATATATGGGCTTAAAATGTCACCTGGTAGGTATCCTGTCTTGCACTGTAAGCTCCCACTGAAAAAGAACAACAAAAACAAAACACACACACAAAAATGAAGAACTAAGTATCTGTTGAAGCCTTCCATTTTATTCATTATGCCACCTATTTCATCCAGTTTGATGCAAACCTTTGTTTGTGCTCTACTGTACAGCATCTCACTCTGAGTAGGCAGAAAGACTCGAGTGCAAACTCACATTACTTTAGCAAGACCTAACTAAAATTGTCTCACCTAGATCAGCACTGTGTACCTCACATGGCACAATACACACACATTACTTGAAACATTAGATTTCTACGTGTCACCTTACTTATCCACATTACCTCTGGCAGGAGAGACTAACTACAGAGATTTTATCTGTTGCCTGCTTCAATGCACTTGAAGTCCCTCCCTGTCCAAGAAGTCCTTCACAAAAGAAATAAAATATCAGGAGCTCAGAAGGTATACCACTGGTACAAATTTTAGCTCCTGTAATGTTCACCATAAAAAAAAAAACACAAAAACCAAACCCCACCACCTCTAGGGACTATTTTGAAATGCTTTTCCTAGTATATAGAAGGCTAAAACAACAACACAACTCAGACCTCCATTCAGTTTTAGCTTCTGAAATAATTTTCTCAAGTAGCTACAGCACCATACTATCTGATAGCTTTTGCTGTGTCTTACATCCGAAAAAGTTTGGGAAAGGACTTTCGATGAGCTGGTCCCCTTTGCTGGAACCATGCCTATGACTCTTTGAGCACTGATGTCCTGATCCTGCTAGGAATCTCCATGGCACACTGATCTTGGAGACATGTGTCACTTAATTCCATTTCAACCCATCTTCCAGGCTAATGTGGGCTTCTGTCCATGGTTGCGAATTATAGTGGGCAAATGAAACATCGAAAAGTTTGGCTTCATCTCAAACTCGACTTCTGAAAGTTTTTCTTTCATGAGAATTTCCATGGTGTTTGACTAATGCAGATGGTAATACTTTTTATATATGGATCCATACAGAATTCATCTGAATTTTGGAATCGTCAAATTGCAATATTACTAACTTCTTATTTCTGGTGAAGTTAAACGGTCATGTACTTCAGTAGTCCCCTCCAAAAAATTCTAACCCAGAAAGGTGAACTTATCAGAGTAAACACTTTTGATTCTTAGTAGACTGTCTTCCTAGCCCAAATTCTTCATTTCAGGGCACAGCAGTTCTTCCAAACAGGGATATTAATTCAACATAACTGCACTTCTGCACTCATTTCCCAGCTCTATTTAAGTGAGAGTCATTCTTGATAAAAGCCTACTGCTGCTCATTGTGTTTTAAGTTGAGGTCTAATATCTTTTATTCTCAAACACTGTTAAACATATGTCTCGAGAAAAATACATATCAGCTGCACATTATCCAGTTAATAGGTTAAAAGAGAAGACTTGAATAAACATATATGGAAACATACCTACTTTATGCAGTGAAATGATTCCCTGTGCTAAACAGGGGAAAAAAAAAGTATCCTGCATGTAATTATTTGTATTATGCATTATTGTTTTCAATCTTTCTTTGAGAACCCAGCTTGTCAGAGATTGAATAAAAACACAAAACCAAAAAGGGCATCAGTAATCCTCCAAGGACCCTTATTTTCTTCACCAGAACTGCCATGGACTCTTATAAGAAACATCCATAGATACTATTGTTTCTCAGAGTAGGTTCAAGACATGAACTGAACTACCTGTGCTCATGAGGATCAACATTTGCAAGACTAATAGTATGGAGCTAGTCCCCCAGGAAATGTGGAGATGCTTCTGCGGCGGTTATAAAAATAGTTCATCAAATCAGTATATGCAATAGACACAAATCATTTCCTTATGGGCTTCTTCAACAGTGTTCTCAACGAAAGGAACCATGTGGTTGGCTCAATCTAGGTTAAATCTTAACATGTAACTCTCCCTGGTCTGTTCATAGAGTTATATGTACTGATAGAAACCCATCTCCAGCCTTTGCTGAGTTGTGAACTGAGTTTAAGCTGATCATCAGCTCTACTCCAAACCAAACATTACACATATATTTGCATCGCTCAAATTGCACAGCAAAATTGAACTAGAATCAGAGAGACTGATGAAACTCTTGGATAGTTTCAAGATTTAATACAAGATTTCAATCCTACTTCTACCTTGCAAAGTCAGTTTCATAAAGCCAAGACTTCATAAAGTTCAACTGATTTTAACATGTTAGGAAGGCCGAAATATTGTTTGAATATTTCATAGACTGTTACAATTCTCCCCGACTGCTGCCAATGCCTGCCCATTATGGAGATAAGACCTCACAGCCAAAAAATGCCTTTATCTGGGGGGAAGACAAGACGGGTAGTTCAAGACTCTGGGGGGCAGTGCCACTCACGCAGACACTAATGTCACTAGCGTTGTTCCAAGCTCCCTGCCAGCCAGCTGCCTGCAACAGCGCTCTCAGGGTGACCTTTGCCACGAGGAGGAATGGCTCAATAGCCCGCGAAGTCGCCTTATCTAATGGATTAGGCACAAGACCTAAGCCAAATGCCAGCTTTGACGAGGACTTGCTCTGTGGGCCCTTCACCAGGGTCGCTAACCTCTCTTGCTCTCCCATCTGGAAAATGGGAATGGTAATTCCTCTTGCAATGGTGTTGCTGCCTTCATGTTGCAATGGCCTAATTTCAAGGTATCTTACCGGGTGAGTCATTGCAAAAATTACATTCAACCTACTTCTGCAGAAAATATATAGGAAAAAAACACAAAAGTTAATAACAACAAGCCATTCAGCTAGAATTTCAAATGCAGCAGTCAATAATAACAACAAAAAACAACCCTTTAAAAGCTTATTTTGCCATTAGTAATTTTTGAAAAAATGACATACCAGACTAATGTCTTCCGGTACCTCTACTGACAGGCTCAAATAAGATTTTATCCACCGTAAAATACAGTGCATGCAATAGATTTGGTTATTTTACCAGGGTAATTCAACTGTATATAGAAATCTGGTTAACAGTGCAAACCGGAGCCATATGTCAAAAGGTCTCTAAATTTATTGCTCCAACTTTACATGCATGGGCTTCTATAACTTTTCAGATTTAACATTTGTGTGTATCACTGACATATGTAACATTTCAGGAACAATTTCACAGACTATTTTTGCAAATGTGGTATTAGGATATCTTAGGAGAACAGATTTTTTAAAAAATAGCATAAACTGCAGGCTTAGTCATCTTGGTATCTTCATCCTACTTTCAACCACTTAAATCAAAATTTTAACATGGAATTTCCTTAGAACAGAGGCCGAATTCCACACTTAAATCTTACAAAGGAAAAAAAAAAAAAAAACACTCCTGCCATCTCTCTCATTTTCTATATTTAGCGTCTGTTCTTAAGAGGAGGAGACAGGATGAAACCTGAAATACTTTTGATTGTAAATCTACATATTGCTGAGCCCCGTAAGAAAATCTGCCCCATGTATCCACCTCTGAAATCTCAGTCCCCCTACAAACACAGACAGTTGATTAATAATGAAGCCAGGAATACAAATAAACCCACTTCTAACACTGACTGGAGACACAGTAATCAAAGTGTTAAAAATTCATTTCATGCATCTCTCATTTGCCTCTCGGCTGATATTTATCACATAACTCTGTGAGAAAGTAGAGGCCTGAGATGCTCCAGATAAATGTCTCAATTAATTGTACCGAGGTAGACCCTCTTTGAGCTGAGCTGGAGCTGTGAGCTCTTTATTAAAAGCACTATTCTGCAGCCCGTAACCTTGTTCCTTGACTCCTCTCTAGTTTCCAATTTAAACAAGTCCCCATGCGGGCCGCTCTAAAGGGCTTTGTCTCCCCGTCATTGTTCGGAGCGCCGTGGCATCCTGCAAGTGTGAAATCAGAGCTCATGAGCGCAGCCGTTCCCCAGGGAACGCCGGACGGCGCTGAAGGTCAAAGTCATGGGCTGGACCATCTGAAAGCGGCTGATCGCCGCGCTGCGACACAGCGAGCGGCCTGGGGGGCAGCGCGGAGAGCGACGAGGGGACTGCGGCTGAGCACATCTTAATTAAAGCCCAAAAACAGCAAAACAAACTGTTTGCTAGGCGGGCTGGCACACGGCGCTTCAGGTTTGCTCCGCTAATGAATCCGTGTTGCTATTATTCTTTGAAATAACAGGACTCTCACTGGAGCTGGTAAGAGCCGCAGAGTATCTCTTCCCACTGCGCTTTCCCCTTTCAATAATCTGCCATCAATAATAAGGCAGTTGTTTTTTTAAAAATTATTATTCTTTTATTTTAGAGGAGATGAATACACCTAGGGCAATAAAGGGGACACAATTGTCGTCTGTTAAAATACACATTCCCACCACACCCCTCCTCTTTACAGGCAACTTTGCTGCAAAAATTACACATTTTATCTGACTATTGCTTACATTGCTACTACTGAATTTTGGAAAGGGGTATGGCTCGCCAAAACTCACAGGGGGAAGGTAAACAGGATATGTATTAATTTGAGAGGTCCACTGACATGCTGAATCCACTATAGCTTACATTCTACTTACTGTTACAAGATTTACTGTTATTTGTTATTATCAATATTGGAATATTTCTTAATTTAAGAGTTTCCTTGTAGACATATGTGCTGCTATGACAGTGCCCTACAAACAGCTGAATCCTTCAGGAGGGCTATGTGTCTTCTGGGAGAACTACAAGAAGGTGGAGGAGAAATAGAGACAAGTAAAAATGAAACTTCATTTAACTACAGCTTTATGGGGAAAAGAGCATTGCACTGAATACTTAGAACACAACAAAAGACATAAATGAAACTCTCAGGAAAAGAAGAAAAAGTAAACTGCATACTCCGTATTCATCCCATGCATTCCCTCATTCCATTTCTTAGATTATAATTTTAAATAAAATAAAATATGCATTTTTTTTTCCAGGAAATGACTTTTACTGTGATCACTATCTGCAGGAAGATGTAATTTTGCACTGGTGAAAACCTTTGGATTATTTCTGATTGATAGAAAGAATCCTACGACTGTTGGAGAGATGTTATTTCAGGCGAAACGTCCCTATAAACAAAGACACTTCTTTTCAAGGCCCTGGCCTGAAGGACCCCCTGGTTTTTCAAGATCTCTCCAAAACTCAGCTGGATCCCAAGCACCTGCGGGAAACCTCTCAGTCCTTCAACAGATTCAACCCTTCTGCGGGTATAAGGAGGCTGAGGAGAACTTTATTTTACTTTCCCTCTCAAAATATGTTTTAAAGCCCAGGGCACTAACACATTGGGAACAGCCAGTTTTCATGACTTTCACGCTTCCCCAGACTGTGCAAACCTTCCCCAAACCTTTCCAAAACATCAGTCCACCCTAGCATCTTGTTGGAGGCATGGGCATATGTGCAAGGTGTAAACCTAGGCCTTAATCACCAATGTTAATCTCTCCCTATTTTTTTTTTTAATCTGTATTAACCTTAATGGTTTGAAGTGCACTGTCCAACACTGAAATATTGCGTCTGCAGAAAAAACTACCCTCAACTATCAACAGTTTATTAGGGACTTAACTGAAGTCACCGTCTGTAGTAGTATTCAGCTGAACAAGGCTACGGGCTTTCTGGGGAAAAGAGAAGAATTAAGGGTTTCATTAAAAAGTAATTTGTGCTTTTTACGCATTCATTCAATAGGAGTCTCAATTGCTCTTTATTCACAGTGAGCTAATACAGTATTACAATGCTTCCCAATGAATGTATGGTAACAAAAGAAAAATTTTACATTTTGAAAAGGGGAAAAAAAATCTTTGTAACTGTAGTAAGATTGATGACTACTTAAAAGATTACGGAAATCTTTTGCTGCCTATGCTTATGCTTAATGATGGAATATTATGGATTTTAAAAATCTATTCAGCCCAAACTAATAAATTTTGATTTATTACTTCTTATGAAAAAAAAAAAAAAAGCCTGAAAGTGAAATGGGATATGTTCACCAGACAGGAAGCTGCAGACATGACATGGGCCGTATACAGGTGTTTCATCTGCATTTCTGACTCAGAGAGGGTGAAAGATTAACTCTGAAAAAATTGATATGTTAAGAAGAGCAAGCTGGTCCTCAAATTTTACTTGCATAAGCAATCCCTAATCATTTAAGTTACATCACTGATGACAGTGCTCCCTGCTCATACTAATAAGTATTACTCCTTGAATAAAAGAGGAGGATAAAGATTTCTATAATCTTTGGAACTGTGCTTTATAGGCAGGATTATAAATCAAAAGTCACTAAATAACCACTTTATTAAAACTAATTTATAAATATTCCTGTTCAACTTTTTCATCTGAAAATAAATTATACATACAAGTTACTAAAAATAGCTATAAATTACTATAGGGTTTATAAAAAGCCTTTGCTCTCTTTGAAATACCAAATTTTACCATCCAAGCTATAAAATGATTTCCGTACTGTTTAAAATGCACAAAAATCTCTTTAAAAATCACTTCTACTTTATAAATGTGTTTTCTTGCTAGAGAAAAAATGTATTTAGGACAGGGGAAGATACAGGGTGCTCCTTCCAGTCTTCCTGAATGTCATTCTGAATGCAGCATCGGAAAATTTTGGTAGCTTTGTACATCTTTAATTGAATCAAACATATTTCCCCCCAAAATTTGTTCAACCAGCACAAATGACATGTCGAACTGGAAAAGTCGAAGACTGAACGAGGTCAGGGACTGAATTATCCCATTTGCCCCTGAATAACTTAATCTCTCTCTCTGTTCAGACCACATTGGATTATAAGGTCAAAGCAGAGTAAGGAATCTTTAGCAGCATTTCTCCAACCTCCACCAAAAATAGAATCTCCATTCTGTGTGCCACAAACTGGATGATCAGTTTCAAGAATAAAATATTTGTTCTGTTTTCTAACAAAAGCACAAAACCACTCCCTAATATTCACTCTGATTTACACAAAACCTTTAAAAAGTGAGCCACTTGCTATAAATTTACATCTGCTCTGGTAACAAAACATTCATGTACAAATTGCAATTTAAACAGTTAGAATAATATAAATGAGATTTTTATTTCTTTTTAACCACAACAGGGATGTGTATTTTCTCTCAGGAGATAACTTGAATATTTCTGAAGAAAAATGGTCAGTATGGCTATAGTATGTCTATATTTTAAAAAGCAGAAGGTTAGACTAGCCCACTTACCTTATGTAATTTAAAATAGGGATTTTTTTTAGAGTGTTTTCTTATTTCCCTTCTGAAACATATAAGCACTAGTTACCCAAAAAAAAAAAAAATCACTTGAAATGTTTGAAACCAAAAGCAGCCTTGCAAAGTATTTGACAAGTTCCAAAAAGTTATTCTGGCAACAGCTTTAAAGTGGTATCTAATAATACCTGCTAATATCTGATAATCTTTCCTTGCGCTGTCCTCTGGAATTTAGCTTTAATTTGAATAATTCTGTATGTTGCACCTACCTCAAAAAGACACCTTGAATATCTATCTCATGTAATGCCTTTGCAGCAGGACCTCTGATGGACAAAAGGGACCATTTCTCCTTTTCTCTCACATAACCTCTGAAAGGCTCTGCTAGCACTGGAGTGACTTGTTCTCTTGCTTACAAAGATCTGTTTGTCTGAGGAGTTTCTACTTAATGAGCAGGTGAGGGGACTGTGCAAACAGACAGGGATACTTAACTGAACTGCAGCTTCAGACATCTTTCTCCACTTTAAAAAAAAAAAAAAAAAAAAACCCACACTTTTCCTGTAACATTTACTATCCCCAAAACAAAACGAGTCCTTGCCTGTGACATCAGCTGCCATCAACGCTTCTGCTCGGATGACCTTCACCTGCAGAAATCCCACATCCTTCAGGTTATGGAAGATTTTCAGTGGACTCTAAATAACAAAAAGAATCATTCTAGATTAAAAAATGAAAAAAAAAAAAAGAAAATAGAAAAACAACGTTGATGGTTTCTTGCAACTTCCACTTAAACAGAAAGAAGCATAGCGAAAATGACTAAATATAATGCTAATCTTAGCATTTAATGCTAAACCTCTACTAGTATCTATCTCTACAACTGAATATCACCATTTTAAATGCTGTCAGCTTATTAAGAATGGTTACATTAATACGAACAATCAAATATTTCCTCTGAATACTTTTGTGAAATGCATGTTCCTCACATTTTCCTCATGATGGCTCCCAGAATATTCTGAATAACGAATTAGGGCCTCTGTTCTTTTTTTTTTTTTTTTTGCTCTTGTTTTAACAGTTGATCCAGATGTGCAAGTATTTTAACATGAACCATGCATCTAACAATAAGAGCAAAAATAATCAGAAGGTTCTAAAAATTATTATTTTTCAAAACAATCCCATGTGAAAAAATGCAAATTAACTAAAAGATGTGTCCAAGTACAGAACAAAAAAATCTTACATGTATTTCTTTTTCTCATTGATCAATTTCTTTTATAGCAATTTAAAATTTTTAAAAAAAGAAAAAAAAAAAGAAAACATATATGAAGAGTAAAATAACTTCTATTTATCCACCTTATGCAGTTTCAGAAAGCAGCTTGGAAATAGCATTCTGTTGCTGCTGCTTTTCTCAATTAACTACAGGTAGCTGACCAAGGGTACCACACCAGTTAGGAGTGATGTGCCAAACCTTTTAAGCTAAAATTTCAAATATAATTTAAGGGATGCAGAGTTTCAAATCCTACAACATCAAATGTAATTCTGAATCCACCCTCAACTAATATCAAATCTGACGCTATCATTTAGTTTTAAGATAAATTAGGGCAGGAACTCCAAAAAAAGGGAGACTAAAATTAGAGTTCCAGATACATACTAAAACATACATATATCTGGCCTAATTTTTGGTTCTTTTTGTAAGTCTTATTCACAAATGTTACCATGCACCTTTACCTCTAAAGTATTTTAAAATCTGGACTGGCACATTTAATGCCGGCCACTTCTGTGAATGTTCTAATATGAAGCAGGTGAAAACTTCTCAGCTGCTTTCAGTACAGTCCCGATTTCTAGGATACACAAACATCTGCTCAAACACCGGCTCAACAACGCTGATATTTGTTACGAGAGCAAAACTGTTAGGAAAAAATCAGAATGATGCTGCTGCTCTGAAAAATCAGTGGTGCTGCTTGACTGTAATATTAAAGATGAATTTGTTGTATTGGATATATTTATAAATAACATGCTCATTAAGAAGTTGTACACATAATGTCATCTAGTGTTATTAATAAAGAGACAATTCTAACAGTCGAATCACGCCCTGATATTAATTTCAGAAGCCTCAACTATTTGCAGTGAAGGTCTGAACTTGGTAAATTAAACCCAGGGAATTGAGGTTATGTGTAGTACCCCACACTCATATACAGCGAGTACTCACCTATAAGCATGCCTATTATCACTAGATAATGCTTAATCATTTTTAATATGGTTATCACTTGAAATAGGGTTTTCGAAATGCTGATGTCCAACTTGAATCAGCCCACGCTCACACCTCCACTTACGGGCTGTGTGGCAGAGGTAGCCTTACAGGTAACAGCGGTGCTTTAATTCAAAAGTGTGTTGGTACCAGCGCTCATTTATTACGGTAATCAAGTTCTGGAAGCTTTATATCAGGGCTGATACCATAAGAGACAATTCTCTTTTAACGCCCACATGAAGGCAAAACCTACCGCAGGCCAGGCCTTGCTGCTAAAGGACCCCCCCTTGCTATTTCCTCCCAGTGAGCTCTATCTTCAGAAAGGCTCCGTTCCTGCATTGCACTTGCCTACCTTTATTCACACCCCCCAGAATAATTATTTCTGAACTTTCAGTTTCAGCAAGTCAGCTGATTTAGCTTCATTTACTGCACACTGTTACAGGCAGGACTAGTGAAACAGTATACAAGGTTACTGCAGAGGCTCAAGCAGAAGCAAATGACTTTAATACCGTACTCTAAATACATAACTTTAAGCAATGATTTACCAGATGATATTCTGTCGTCTTTACTTATGATTATTGTTGAAGGCCTCCAAACCTGCCTGGTTTCTGAAGCCTGAAATTTCCATAGCAGAGGAATCTGTGATTTGCTGGGAATCTTTTCAGCCCTCAATAGATGGGAAAAGATTGAAATGCTCTAGAGATGAGCCCTCTTTATTTTTTTAATGAAAGGCTGTATAATATATTTTCTGTATGGCTGCAGCAGCAGCTGTCAGGGAGAGTATCTCAGTTCAGCTCTATTATGGGAGAAGCAATACCCCATCCTATGGCATCGAGATACACTGAGGGGCCAGTGCTGATTGACAGCTTGTCACCATGACGTCTTATTCCATCTCTGTTATGGAGAAAATTAATGTCACACCACCAGCCTTATGACTCGCTGTCATCTTAGAATTGCTCACCTTTTATCAATGCTCTAAATAACATTTCAAGCCCATCGTCTCACAGTGGACAATCTGGTCAAGGGACATTAAATCGGATGACTGTGAAATGTCATAATAAAAATGGAATGCTAACAACTTCTCTAAACTAGCTCCTTGGGTTTTTAAACTGTGACAAGGGGGACCGCAGGTTCAGCACACCCGCTCGGAAAAGGTCACACAATCTCCCTTGCTCCGGACCCATTAATGTGCCCCCCTCCTCACCCCAAAAGGAATTAATCTTTGCAGACAATTGTGGTAAAATAATGGTTCAAACAGTAATGCCTGCTTAATTTGTAAGGCTCTGATGTTCAGCTACAAATGGTTAAATGACAGTAATAGAGTCATTTTCCAGGGTTATTTGATCTGATGGCAAGGTCAGCTCATTTACTGTTTTTAGCTGCAAGAAGGAAGCAGAAGACTTTTCTCAAATGGAGGTAAGGATTTTTGTTTTATTTGAGAATGACCCTCCATCCCTCCTCAAAATACAGCCACCAGGAGGGAATAACACATCTTGCTAATTGAACGTTATTTCTTTGCATCGGTAGACAGGGAAAAACGTAAATTCCTAAGTCAAACATCAGTGATAAAAAAAGAAAAAAAAAAAAAAACTATTTTGAGTTTTTTTGGTCTTCGTTGTCTTTCTGCTGCTCTCCACAGGGTTGGCCACAAGTCATTTTAATAAAGTGGCACAGTTCCTCAAAAGTCATAGAAATACTAAATTTTCTAACTACAGAACTGGAGAAACTTATGCTTCTGCAATAAGAACATTTTCGAAAGTATTAATATATCCATTTGAAAACACTCATGTTTTTTCCCCTTAAAAAAAGCCACACAGCAATAAATATGTAAGAGAGTGGAATAAATGAATGAATCTTATATCACACAATCATGCTTTACATTAGGAAGAAAAATAGAGATTATAGGAAATGTGAGTAGTAATACAGAGTCATAACATCGTTCTATATTGCTACTAAACTATCAAAACCATCAGTATCGCTTGACTCCTATCCTATCATCAAACACAATAGTCCACAGAGTATTGTTACTCTTGGTAGAAAAAAAAAAAGAAAAAGTATGTCATTTCAAAAACTGATCCACCAGAAATTTACCATATTTACAAAGATCACTTCTGACAACTACAGGCTGTCTTAGTGAATTCCAAAATGTGAAATAATTCTCTTAATTGTAATTATTTTTCAAATACGGGGCACAATACTTTAGCTCTCAGCTGATTTAGAAATATAATGTTTAGCCTCACTAAGTCACCTCTATTAAACTGTGTTTATGATAACACTATTGGTGTATGAGTTGTACAAGCATTAGCAGACAGCTGATTCAGTGGAGATAGCCAGAATAAATTTGCTGAAGCGCACATCCTGCTAATCTGTTTGAAGAATATTGTACAGCATTAGTACTAGCACTTCATGTTATCTGCACAGCCTGATAAGGTACATCTTTATTAAATTCAGTTATTGAAAGGATGTCAGTCATGGAATAGGAATATTTTAAAAACTGGAAAAAAAAAATAAGCGGCTCTTTGTTAGTCAGAGCCTGGTTTAATGGCTGAGTGTCTAGAGAAGCCTTTCTAAACACCTGGCAGCATTGTACAATAAAAGCTTTGTAATTTTAAGTGGAAATAGCTTCCCACCCCCCCACCTCAAGCACAGCGAGACAGTTACATTTAGTGATTTAGGTATTAATAAGCGCTGGAGTAAGAGCTCCCCTCTCTGTTGCTTTGATAAAACTACACATCGCTGTGCAATGCGAGGATGCTGGGAAATAAAAAATAATTTGCTTTGTAACATTCTGAAATGGAAATATTGCTTAAAAGGGTCACACAAAACACTAATTTCCAGCCCCTAATGTCCAGGTAAAAGATAAGATTTCCTGTCCTTAGTATGCTCTTAAAAAAGTTTTAGTAGAGAAGCAACTATTGGCATTGCAAATCAGTTAGTAAGAATACACACTAGAAAACGTAACAGTCCCTATGTAACACCATAGTTATTTTCTCCTTGTTTTTAAAATAAAAGCATTAAAAATCTCTAAGGCAATAAAATTAACTTCTTTAGGTCATATAAACAACACAGCTGAATTACTATGCACACAAAAGCTCATAGGACAAACACGATTTGCAGACTTCCTGATGCTATCTGTATCAGCAGCAAAACTGTTAACTTGCTTAAAAAGTTATCTCTCAATGGGGGATGTGCCTAGATTTTTTTGCCCCTCTGATCCCTCTTAAGCATTTCTGCAAGGCACTACACAAACAAAGGGCAAGAGAGAAGGACGCCATACATATCTCTTTACTATCTCCTCGCGCTCTTTCTGGTCCTCCAAGGAGTCAGGTGAGAGGTCAGAGATGGTGACGGCAGCTGAGGCTGTCAGGGTGACCAGCAGCACCAGGAACCCCTCTCCTTCTTCCAGTGGCAGCCTCAGCTTGTGAGTCTGCTCTTTGGAAAGGTTCGATAGGTCAACTTGGCACCTAAAAACAAACATTCTGAGTCAATATGTGGTTTTCTTCACGACATTAAACAAAAGCCTCCTGGCTTATTTGCATTCAACTAGATCTAAACAGAAAGAAAGAAAAAAAATCAGTAGAATTTCCTTCTTCGTGACCTTCTCTTTCTTTTTGCTGCTGCTGTTCTTTTTTAAAGCAAGAAGTCACTATGAACAATAAAAGTACTAAAAAGAACATACAGACTCTAGAGACTTTCATAGCTAAAATCCATTACTTTGGTCCACCTCCCCATCGCCTATGATTCAGATGCAAATTGCCCTTTTCAATCATTCTTCTTGTGTAAAAATAAAACACAAGTTTCAGTGAGAGTGTTTTTGAAACCATTCCTCTAAAAGATTAAAGATCTTCATTAAAACAAAACAAAAAAAATGTTAACTTTGTTGTGATGGAGCTAACCAGATTGAACATGGGAAAACAAGACCTGAGTGCCACCCAGAAAGGCTAAACTCTCTTGTAGCAGGCTGTGCATGGCTCAGGGTCAAAGTTTTATGCTAGTGTCCAGAAGAAAATTTGACACTGTCATGCTCTCTAGATAGCAAATTGTCTCATATTGTATTGAACAGGGTCTACTTACAATCTCAGGAAGAGAGAGGCTGAAGAAAATCCACTCTTGATCCCTTCCTGAATAACCTTGGCTGCATAGACTATATCATATGCTAAACAATGAAGAATGACACCATGCATGCAGGCCAGCAGAAATATCTCTACAAGTATTGAAAGAGCATTAAAAATAACAGACAAAGACAGAAACGAAACCATTGTTTCTTGCAAACAGGTAACCATAAATTTTTAATCAACACACAAATACCTTTGGGTCAGCAGTTCCACTCTGCACACGTTGGAATTTGCAATATTTTTATATGTATGTGGCAAAAGTTTGAACTTTCCTAAGACTGAAACTCTGAGCACGTCTAGAAATGCAACAACCCTTTCAAGTGAAATGCCATTTTGCACTGTTTTAGAATTCCTGTGAAAACGCATTATTTACAAAATGACACACTATTTACAATACTTCTACTTATATCCTCCCCCATTAATATTTTGCCAATGCTACCCCAGGAACACAAAATTGAAACAAAGTAAATATATTCTATATACAGCTAAAGCACCGAATGCTCTAGTTTTAGCAGTAATTATTTAATGCGACAAGCACGTGTTCTGCGTGCCACTCTCACTAAGCTAAACATCTAGCAAACTCTTTTCATAAAATGTCAATTGATTTTGAAGAGAAAGATAATGTGGTGACCGCAGGGCCAATAAATGGAGGAAAAGGTGGCAGACATGAATAAATAGGCATTTAAGGGCAGGAAATAGCCAATTATGGGAATAAACACGGCCTCACAAACCAGGCACTCTGCTATCACAGACAGATTAGATTTGCTGCAGATTTTTTGTTTATTTTTAAACATTTAATGTTTGTTGTGTTACTGTCAAAATTAAACTACTGCAAATCTCTGAGTTGCAAGGTACAATTCACTCACAACAAAAAATGAGTTTAACGCTTACTGTTTATTTTGGACTCTTCAGAAAGGAAGGAGTTAGAAATGAAACAAAAAAGAGAAAGGAAAGACTGAAGGTGTTGCAGTCAGTGTAGACTCACGGGCAACACAGATTCAGCATATGTATACAGACTCTAAATTTTTGTTTAGGCTGCAGTGAGGCCTGTAAAGCCTTCCTTAACATAATAAATGATGTTATGAAGCATTTAAAGTGGAGTAGGTTAAGAAAGAAGCCCTTAGTGCTAAATATTCTTTGATATTTATTTCAAAACAGACACTCTGCAGAAATGCATTTCTGCAACCAAACTACTGTCTTGACAAATAATCCTTGGAGGAGTCAGTTTAAACACTCTTAAAGTCAGTAAAAGAATCCAAGCCTTTATGACACAATGAATGCGCAAGCTGCCCAAAGCTTCCCAAAAATGGAAACCAAAAGCCATTGTCACACCGACAAAAAAAAAAAAAAAAAGATCCTAATTACACAATATCTAAAAGAAAGAGATCTCTATTCTGCTTGGTCGATCTTTGTGAACAATCAGTCACTAGTTTGTTTCCTGAAATCATACCATGGGATAGGGAGAGATTTGGAAAACTTTTGCTAACAAAAACCTTACTCATTTTACAGGAAAACATAATCCAAATGGCCCTCAAATAATTTGATGAAAAAAATGAGGTTATTGCATTAAGAAATGTCACCGCTGCGCTTAACAGAAACCTAGACTAAATGTCTCACTGTGCTTGAAACATCCAGTGGAAACACATCTCTCATGCTGTATTAGGTGCCCTCCTGTGGGTGAGGAGAGGCCGCCAGCTCGCAACCGGACACGTGAAGATGCTGCGTTCATCACGAGCCAAAGGCATCGGCATCACTCACACACCATAGAAAGATTAAACCTCCCAACCTATACACACTAAAGGAAAAACGGTGATTTTTCCAGTAATTACAGACTTTGGCTTTTGGTTTGCTCTTTTGTAAAAACGAAATTCTGTGGATAGTTCTGCGCTTAGTTTTATTGCTGGCTCTCACCAGAGCTTTGCATGGGACTGAAACAGCGATGGGGACCTCTTTCCAGTGAGCCTAGGCACCAGCCCTATCCCAGAATGATCTCTGCAATCCTCAGTAGAAAACCCTAAATTTAATTTTATGGATTAAATATCCTCATAAAAATTGGAATTCATAAAAGACATTAGAAACCAACTAGTTTGGGAAAGTTTGAGGGCTATTGCCCCTTTTAGATTTTAAGATAGTGTTTTGTCATCAAGACAGACATGAAAAATGTTACGTATAAAGTCATACATAGGTGAGATGGACTCAATATCTTCCCTCCTTTAAGGAAGAATTATTTCAAACTTTGAAGCTTTAGCAATGCGACTTTTATGCTTTTTAAAGCAGAAAACACACTTTAAAAGTTATTGGCAAATGTGATTGCATGGCAATGGCAACTGCTGTGTAGTTGACATTTCTGTCCCATAATCACAGTATGTTTGATCTCCTAAAATAAATATTACTGAGGATTTTTTTGAATTTATACACGTCTAAATTGCAGCTTACAATTTTGCCTTCCCCAGAGAAAAAAATGAACTTCTGCAGCATGAGAAGCTTCAATGGGAAGTGAAAACAGGATGACTACGCTGCTTTTTAAAGACACCTTCCACTGCTTCCCCACATTTCTCTGCCCTAGCACAAAGAACACTGAAGAAGCAGTGAGAACAGATGAAGAAACACTGCAAAAGAGAACTGATATTTCTAAAGTCAGACCGTTTATTGTTTTTGTGTTCCAAACTCCACTCTTCGATAAGTTGATATGGATGCAATAGCTTAAAATCTATTACAACCGTTTTTCCTAACTGCAAAACTTCCAGAAAGCAGATGTTGCCAAAGAAGCTGACTGTCTTCATAAAGGCTCTGCAGTTAAGAGCACAGCTGGAGGCCCAGACTCCGCTCAGTTAAGAGATGGCCTTAAACATCTGCCGTCTACAACGATTTCCATGCAGAACAAAGATGCTTTGAGGATGAAGGAAAACTTGCATATTAGCTGGAAGTGGTGCACAACAAGCAGGCAGTGATAGAAATCTGTCTTCCATTCTCAGCTAGAGACCATGACGAATTATAGCCATATAGTCATTTTGAGAGGGCCATAACTTGCCTATGACCTGAATCTTATAGAAAAAAAAAAGGAGATAATAGTGATTTGAGGAGTATATAGTTTCTTATGGAATTAGTATTCACATGCTGTTGGTGAAAGAGGTTCACTACCAAAAAAAGATCACTGTTAGGAATTACAGCATAGCTATACATAACATTTCAGTAAATTTTAACTTTTACGGAGTTCTTAGCTGGAGTATTTTGAATTATTCTGCTGCTGAGCCTACCTGCACGCTACATGGTCCTTTCAGAGCACATCTCCGACAGCATGACAAATTCTTTTCTTAGGAGCATTGGAAAAATCGCTCTGCCTAACTGACAGATTCAGGCAGAGAATTGGAGATATGTCCCCCCCAGTAGCAGCCCTGCACACGCCTGCACTGTCAGACATCAGGTGGATATAGATATTCAGGCCTTGATACATCAGAGAGAAGAAAAATCATGTAAGCTCCTCAAGCTCACATGCTAAAGTATTACAGATAAGTAACTGCAGAAACATGGTACAGCTTCCAGAAGGGAAGATTTTAAGATTTAAGGGGAATCCACGACTTACTTTGAAAATGTGTTCAATGTGTTAATCACCAACACCATTAGAAATATATTCCTGATTTATTTCTAATTTGAATATATCTGGCCTTAGGTTCTTTTTATGCCTTTCTCTGCTACGTGAAAAAAGCCTTTAGCACCCCATATCTTGTTCTAGTGAAGGTACTCATATACCATAATCATATCTCTTCTTGATCTTCCTTTTGATATGCTAAGCAGAATCAGCTCCCTATATATTTCCTTGGAACACATTTTCCACAGCCCTCAAATGACTTTTTGTAACTTTTCTGATCCAGGGAGATTTCCCTGCAACCTTTTTAAAGTGGAAACCAGAACTATATGTAGTATTTTATTATCAGCATGTGGAAGAGGTACAAATCACCTCCCTCTCTAGTTCTAACAGAAGCAGGAATGTAAGACCACTTTGGCACCCCGGTGAAATATCTTTGCTAATGAATGACTTACAAAGGTAGCGACATGACATAGGAGGCCTCTGAAAAGCCAGGTGGCTGGGCAAGGGAGAACCAGCCTGTAGCTAGATCATTTTCTCACACGACAAAATAAAGCATAAAAGAGAAATTGGCACAATCCTAAGTGATAGGGACAGAAAAGCACCACTTGGCTTACAACCCGGGCAACTTAATTATCTTCGTGACTTGCTTAAGATGACTGCCTTTTAACTCCACTATAATCCAGGTCTATGCTGCTCCAAAGGATGTCAAGGAGGCAACTGTGCAATTTGGCAATTAGAAGCGAGCTGGACACACATCAGAAGAAGTGAAGCACGAACTGCTGCAATTTGAGAGACTCCAGATCCTTTACAAGCATAGTATGATGTTCCAGTAAAACCAAGAAGGAAGCAGTAAGGGGAAATTCTGCAAGGCATCGACAATGATATGGCTCAAAAAGACAGGGCTATAATAACATGAGGTTCTTGGAAGAATCCACAACAGGAATGGCATTTAAAAGCATAAAGAAATAAAAATACAGATCCCACACAACACACAGGGCCTTAGTTCTCTCAAGAGAAGTGGGCTGTTTCTTTCTTAAATCATCACAGAGGTGACAAATGAGAAGCCAAGAGAGCTCTCAAAAGACCTGGAAAACCCAACAGAATGGGCTAAGGCAGATTCATAATGGAAATACACTGCACTGCCGGGAAGACAGGACAGTCTCACTCGTCACTGAGCAATACTTGAGCGCAAGTATATACTTAATGCTTGCTGAAATAGGTGTGATTCATTCCATAAAATCCTGTTTAGCAATTTTGAAATGGCAGATTAACATTTTCCTTAGGGTAGTTCTTTGCAACAAAATTACAAATTTACTTCATAAATTGTTTAGACAAAAAAAGTATTTGAGAATGTTAAGTCATATTCCCTATGTTCTCCGTGCAGTGTAGGCTTATGCTGCAGACATGCACTGCAAGAGCTGTCGCTTGTAAAAATTGTTTGCATTAAAAGTCACATTTTCCTCTGCTAACCTGTCTGTTGCTCTGTTGAACATTTTTTTTCCTACCTGTTTCTTCCCTCTCCATATGATTTAGGTAACTCATAAGGCAAAACTCTTTCACATAGCTCCAGACTATACCCAAATCCTCATAATAATATGAAGAGGAGAGAAACTGGGTAGGGGATTATGAGGATTTGGGCAAGGTTTGGAGTTGTGTGAAAGACTTTTGTAGTTACTTAAATTCTCATAATCTCCCACCTACACCCCTAATCATTTTGGTGCTTATTTTCATGGGCCTCCTATCTAGGCAGCCGTTTTCCTATTCCTTCTCCCTTCCTCTTATTTCTCCACTTACTCATGCAGCAGAGTTGATCTCCAAGTCTCGGAGACAGAGGGTCACAAGAAGGATCTATAAATGTAAACCAGTTCGTGCACAGTACTCCATATTTGATGTTAATATATGGAGGAATTCTATCAATTCCACAAAATTATGACAAAAAGCTTTTACAAAAGTTGGCAGGAATAAAATATGTGGCAACATAAAATTAGTGAAGATTAGTGAGCTATAACTGAACCTTTTTTACTTTCTAATAAAATAGCAGTGTTTTTTTCCAGTATTAGATGCAGTTAAAATACGCAGAGATAGTACAAATAGAGCTTGGAAAAGCTGAAGGCCAAACTTTGAGGCTTACTATTTATTTTCTCTTCTTTTAAAAACAATCAAAAATGCGGATGGCTCACTACCTTCCGGGATTTCTCAATCGCAGGCCTGTCAGTAGCATTTGTAGATATTAATGTTTCTAGCAAAACCTTTGTTTTGCCCAGGGAATTGCATCTGCAATAATTTTACCTCAGTCATCAAGTACAATCAACAAACTATGATACACACGAGCTGTTAGGTGGCTGCTTGTCTGTGTTTGCACAGAACTCTGGGGTAACTCACATGTGCACACAATCCAAAATTCAAATCACAACAGTGTATTATCAGCCAGACTTTCCAATTTGAAAATAGCTCATATTTCCAAAGTTCCCTGTGTATGCAGAAATTTTCAGCATGAAAAAAGTACTTGAAATATCACTCTAATAACATATTATTTCCAAACTGGTAAAATATCCACACTTATCTCCTCCAACGGCATAAAGAATTTCCCCACTACCATTCAAAAATGCTCTGCCAATGACATTTAAAAAAGTAAAAGCATCTCCAGTACTTTACTATAAATCGCAGTCTGCAAATGCAGCTACAGAAAACAGATCTACAAGGAAACATAAGCAGTAACATTTTTAGCGTCCTTCCCTCAACATCCATTCTAACAAAACAAAATTAAGGTAATACTGTACAGTGTACAGTGTGTACCCACAAACAGGCCAAATTTTAGTGGTAACATTCAGAGAGAGTAAAGAACATTCCAGTTTTCTAAGATATAATTAACACACGGCATTAGTGAAAACATAATAGACAAGGTCATCTTCATTTGCATCAGATAGGAAAAGCGACATTAACATTTATATTTATAGATGTTGAAATTTATCTGGAAACAGATAAAGTCCACTGTAATCTCCTGGCATAAAGTATGAGCAAGATCAATGTCATTTTAAAGATAAACACACACTTTTCATCCCAATTAAATAATGCTATAAATCCTTCTGCACTGCATTGCAAATAACTTCAGCTGAATAAAACTGCATGATAAGGGATTTACTTATCCTGTATGTTCACAGAAACAACTTGCTCTCTGACAGCACTCACTCTTGGCAATTTATTGCAGCTGTCAGCAGCCAATTTGTTCAGATTACTGCTATGCATAAAGGTATAACAATCATGAGGATTTATTAGCCGATTACTGTAAAGGTAATAGTCTGGATCGCCTTCAGAAACTCAGATGATAAGAAAGTTAAATAGTTACATGAAGATTAAAATCATTTCACCTTCACAGTGGTCTCAATACTAGCCACCTAAACTTACTATAGTACATGCTTTTCATCAGAGTAATCTATTGATTCAGTATGGAAAAAGGAATGATTTACTTGTAAATAGAAAGTACGTGGATATTTAATTTAGCCAAACTGCACAACCTACATATGTACCTATGCTTGCATGAGTAAATCCATCATAATTATTATTCCCAATTCCCATGTAAGGACTAATGTTGCAAGTTCACATATTCATTTGAACTTACGAAGGCTGCTGCTATAACTTCAGGCATCGCTGCTTTCTAGAGAAGGAACTAAATTACCTTGGACCTACACATACCTTTGCTCCTTGAAAGCTTTTGGATTCTCCTCTCCCACTGCATTTTTTTTTAAGTTAGCTTCGGAAGAATATTAGAATTTAATCTCCCACTCCAATCTGCACAGAACATGCTTCTGGTCAAGCCCCAAGTTTCCTCAGATGAATCTGTACACCATTTGGAACACATTTTTTTCAGAACTTTTGTATGAGCTCTTTTTTTCAGGAGAGACCTTCTGGCTTTTGAAACTCCCAAAATAGACACGGAAATGGTTCTAGGCTTGCATGTCTTTAGGGTGTTCTGAGAAGGAAATTCACAATAGATTCAAACTCAAATGAGTCTTACAGATATGTAATGCTCAAAGTTAAAAATGGAGATAGAGCAGTCAGCATCTCACCTCAGGAACAGCCAAATTCTGTGAGTTTTCCCCTCGCTCTAAATAGCTGCTACTGCTGGAATAGTATTCAACAAGGGACGAAAGGGGTTATTCTCCATCACTGAGCTGTGCCAGAATACCATCTGGACGTCTTTTGTTTCCTGCCTACATACTTATTACCACCCTTCGTGGAACCTGCATCAAGATTTACCATCCCTTATATATGCCTTATATTGCCCCACTGAACTTTGGTCGTAGGCAAGAATCCAATTGTATTTTATATAAATATAAATATATATATATACACACACACACACACATTTAGCATACCTCCCACATACATTGCAAACGCAAAGTGTCTGCAACCTGACTAGCTGAACATTGGCTGTATTGGTGCTGTGGGATATGCAGTAATTTAATTATATTTTAGAATGTGTTGAAATTCCTTGCAGATGTTAAAAAAAAAAAAAAAAAAAAAAGGAATACTCTGGGAACTTGAAGGACCTACAAGCTATAGCTTGGGCATCAAGTCATCAGATTTGCTGTGGATACATACAGTTTGTGTACACATACTTCTCCCTGGGAAAAGCTTGACCAAGAAGAATCTGAACGAATTCAATGTAGCTACTTGAATCAATGTAAAGGCTGCAGCTTTAAAAAGTTACCTGCAAAATAGTCACAGCTTTTAGACTCAACCTCAAAACGAAAACAAACAAACAAACAAACAAACAAACAGAGAAGGGCACATTAGAACTGTCAAGTGTCAGGGCTTTTTATCCACAGTGACTGGAGAAGATTCTTAGGGAGGGGGAATATTAAGACCTCTTTTTGTATTCATATTGAGCTTGACAAATGACAAAGTTTTTCAGGGAGATGAAATTGTTTGCAGGTTACATTATCCAGAGGTGACATCTTATCTCTGGATAATGTAAGGTGAAATAAGAGACTGTCTAAAAAGATATGCTGAAAGAGTGGTTTTGTATATGAAGGCACAGACCTATAGAAGAAAGGTTCCAAAAATGAGAAAGAGCAAGTTGCAAGAAAAGTTCTGCTGATTTTGTGAAAACCAGCCAAACAGTACAAAAGCACTGTGAGGGTGCGTTGTGCCCAAGGAGTGTGGGTTTCTTTTTTCTTTTTTGGTATTCATCCTATACAAGAACTACATCTGTGTTCAAAAGCCAGAAAATAAAACAAAATTCTCCCACTGAAAAATCCTAAAGGCTACAAACATTCTTCTTGAAGAATATAGTTTTTATGTTAACACATTTCATGTGCCTAAATAAAACACAAAAATCACTCATTATTTCTGTAATAGCTTGCAGTTGCCAAAAAGAAATATAATCAAATGTAAAACACAATACTTTATTTATTTATTAGAAAAAACTACCTAAGCAGCTCATATGTATAAGGCTACAAAATTTCTCGTTTTCCAGTTTTTCTCTTTTCTTGCAGCAAAGACTTTTTTTTAAATGAAAATCTCTTTAAAATGCTTCAATGTTATTTATTGATAATAGCAATAACATAATGCTTTTTTTATGAGTGTGTTTTGAAAAGTCATATTTGAAAATTTGGAATCTCAGTCTTTTGGCAAAGAAGGTTAAAGATAAGCAGAAAATAGTTTTCCTACCAAAGTTGCATCACATGTTGACATAGTACTGAACCACTACGCTCTTCAGAAAAATAGTTATTGCTACTGTATGTGCTCAGTGCAGTCAATAAAGTGACAAAGAAAGATGTAAACTTCAAATACAAACTTAGCACGCCCTCCAAAGTGTTTAACTGTATAAAACAAAATCCTAACAAGTATATTTTTTACAAGTGGGTTTCTCTGGCACCAAGGCCATTTGTTTGCCAACAAATTTCCATCTTTCCTGATTTTCCAGGACTTATGGCAGGAAATAGACACATAGTATTTATATGACTCATCTAATTTGATAAAACAAAGCCATTACTCTAAACAGAAGCAGAGAGAGGAAAAGATTAGCAGAAACATAACCACACTTGCATCAGAAATCCATGGCTCAGTTTGTGGGATTTTCACTCCTGCTTTTCCTAAAATAAATAAGTAATTTACTAACACTATCCTACTGAAAGCACATATGACTTTTAATATTCTAACAATTAAAAGATAAAGGGTCAACTGTTATTATTGTGAATGGATGGATATTAAAGAATTAAACTATATGTAATAGAACCATACATCTAAGCTCTAAAAATAACAGTGACCTTGGACAGCAGCTATAAACAAAGTCTAAGATTTGGAGGATTTCTCCTCCATT
Source organism: Tinamus guttatus (assembly GCF_059628265.1). Classification (NCBI taxonomy): domain Eukaryota; kingdom Metazoa; phylum Chordata; class Aves; order Tinamiformes; family Tinamidae; genus Tinamus; species Tinamus guttatus. The sequence continues at coordinate 410,271 of NW_028289051.1, forward strand.
ACCTAATAGCTAATTAAAAAGAAAAAGAAATAGCATCTATTACCGTCAATGCAATAGAGCAGAGCAGAATCATACACATTTATACCATTTCCTGAATGCTGAGCAAGACTCCACAGATTCACTTTCCTGAGAATAAACTGGGTGATTTCTTTGCCTGAAAAGCCATGCAGAAGTTTCTCATTTCCTTTAACAAGTAGATTAAAGAGTAAGAACACCCTTTTGGTCTTTTTTTAGCATATTACAATACATGATATTTATTCCTCCACAACCTCCAAAAACATTGTTATATGCAATCTGCTGCATCTAAATTATGCTGTTAAATGTGGGATTCTCATTTTGCAAAACTTAAACCCATCAATTGGTAAAATCTGCCACCTACCGGATAAGCAAAAAATATATATACTTTATACCATTAAAGAATAACATCAAATCATACTGATATTTTGTAAGCCCTTCCTCCCCCCCATTTTCTTTTGAACAACAAGAACAAATGGTTGCAAAAAAAAAAAATTACTTTCAATAGCAAGGCTCATTTTAATCATCTGCTCTCATCTCCAGAGAACTAGAAATCTGTAATTGCACAAACCTGCCAATAAAATCATCCCTTTTGCCAGCATCTTTGTCCCACACAGTAATATCAATAATTCCACCTCGTTCTTCATACAGATGAAAGTCAAACTGCTCCCTCCACTGAGGATTCAAAGTTTTTGGCATAATCTGAAAGGAGAGCAAAAAGAAAGTCACACTGTGTTGCGCAGGCAGGTGCTTTTTTCAGCTGTAAAATTGATCTGTAGATTCTGCTCAGAAAGTGTTTTTTTGCAGTTTATCTTAAACTGTAAGAGTTAAAATAAATAATAATTAAAAAGGACTATTGGTCAGTCCTTTCACGCCCAATTCAGCAGCAACCTCCAAAATCCTCCACCTTGTCACCTTCAAAAGCCTCCAGAAGAAAGGGTTTATCCTTGGAACCGATACATTTTTCTATAGAATAATTATGCCTTATCCACGTGACAGTCAGCTACAAAGATAGCTTTCTTGGGCAAAAGGAAAACAAAGCACCTGACAGCTAGAGAGTGACGGGAAGCATTTAAACTGAAACAATTTAATCTGCTCTTTCCCCAGTTATTGTAACATTGGAAAAAAAAGAAACTCAGCTTGACTGTGCTTGACTTTTTACAGCAGAGCTTTTTTTTTTTTTTTTTCTAACTGTATTTTGATTCCTTTTCTCTATAATTTATCTAAAATTCGACTGGGGGACCCTTTTCATGCTGCTTATTTGTGGCAGCAGATATAAGGGGCAGTTGGCAGCGGAAGGGGTGGCTTGCACTGCTTCCCACCTAAGCACAGCAACAAGAGTCATCCTGTCCTCAGCAAAGACAGATCCTGCCCCATGGCCTCTCCTAGGAAGAGATCATGACTTTCCAAATCCCCCTCCTTCCATGTGCCTCAAAAGTGGGGAAAATCAGAGAGGATCAAGAACCGAAAGAGCTACAAAAATAAATCCTGAAAGATTTGATTTGTACACGGAAATGCACACAGGCTTTCAAAAAACTATATATTTTTTTTCAAGATGAGTAACATCAATCATATAACATACGGGTGACAACACTGATGAAGTTCGTCATGTAAAAACAAACAAACATAAAACACCCACAAGTGGGAATGGCAGGCAATACCTACAGCACATTGAGACTGAAAAAAACAGTCAATTGTGCATTCCATTATTTTGGTTTGATTTATAGTTAAAAGGAAAAAAAAGAAAAAAAAAAAAAGAACTTTTGCCTTTTCCTGTGCAGTAAATCTCTGAGTTAACCTTTAGATTAGCTAGGCAAAAGCACACAGTTGCAAATAACAGTTCTTTCAGTATCACTTTTTTGGGAAGCCTCTCTGCTGTATTTCCACCTAGAACGTGCATGTGATGACTTCTGAGCTGTCTCAGAAGTGCATTTCTTCAGTCTCTCTACAGCACTATTTGCCTCAAAACATCTTGTGGAAAAGCACCCGTGTAAACACTTAAAAAGAATATTTTCTTCTGACTTGTATGATCCAAACAGTCAGAGAGAAAAAGTCACCAATTTCCTAGATGCTTTTGAAAAAGAATAAAAACATAAATAGAACTAAAGAGAAAATTTTGAATTGATGTTTTTGATGGTCAATTCAAACCCAGATTTTTCCAAGGCTGGAAAAATAAGCTCTTCCCAACCTCCCTGCAGTCCTGTTTTTTCTTTTCTGTTACTTTTGGTTTATACGGAAACAAAAAATATGTAAGCTCATCTGCACCTGATTAATCCAAAGAAAATAAGCCTCCAAAGCATTTAAATGAGTACGCAGCAGAAACCAAGAACAGAAGCAAAATAGTTTCAGGCCACAAGTAACATTACCTTGCTCTTGTACTTCTGATGCCCCAAGCGAAACTTCACATAGGGATCACTCAGTCCGTTCACATCCATTGCTTTAAGTCGACGACCTTCTATCAGAGTAACACTGACTATACCCCGCCAGAGTTGAGATTTTCTGTGCACATCTGAGAGGCGCAAGCTCTGGGTCTGAAACTTCAGGGAATAAAAATGAAGATTCAGTTAAACAAGCCCAAACGTTTCATTCGCATTTTAGTGTTTGAGTTTTTATAGAAGTGAAAGAATTGTTTTAACCCATTTTGAAGTAATTTGACAGCACATATGTGAACTACATCATAAAAAATTATTTGGAGAGAAATCAAACTGACAAATATGCAGGTAACACCAGGCGCTGCTTTTGCAAAGACTAATGTTACTTGAGGAAATCCTTGCTCTCTATATATGCAATTTTTTTTCCTACTTCACTTTCCCAACTTTGCTTATAGAAGCAATAACATTATACAAAAATTATGAGGTCTCTTTTATTAGTTAGGTATGAGTGAAAGAGTTTATAATACAAATAAACACCCAAACCATTTTTCTTTAGTAATGCAAACACAGCACAAGAAGTATGCACCCAGGAAAAAAGGTGACAAACATTCACAACTCCTGCGCCACATGACAAGAACTATCAGCAGCCCCTAAAATATTTGGCATTCTCAGAAATTGCAAAGAAAATGGAATTAAACATCAAGATTTCTAATAGCCCCATCACTGGTTCTCAACGCAAATTTATTTTGTGTCTTTCAAACGGTAAATCTGTTTGGGTTGCAGCCATGCATATATCTCAGATAGGATTTTTACTTTATTATCCAGTGAAGGTAATGACACATACAGTGCAGCATAATCACGGGATTATAATTTGCCCTCACCGGACGCCAGGAGAGTGTTACACATGAGGACTACGTTCACTGGAGTTGCAGGAAATCTGAGCAACATGCTTGTCAGCAGCACTTAAAAATCATCACATACTTATTCTTCCTAACCATACATAGTGGTTAGGAAGAACCAAATATTTCAGTATATTAAGATTTGTCTCCCTGAAGTGAAGGGTTTGACTGTGGAGAAACTTTTCAAAGTTCTTTTCTCCTATGGTAACAAAACCACCATTTGCTGTGAAGAGGACTAACCTTTACTCTTAGCCAGTTTAATCTGACTCTACCTTTCCACTTTAAAAAATGCTCATACTCTTAAGTTCCCTTTTTTTTAAAAAGCTGCTACTGAACCTGATCCTAGCCTCTTAAATATCTGCTAGAAGACTATAAATAGGGAAGAAAAATGTCTTTAGCTTAAGTTCAAAGGTCATTTTCCCAATGTTGTGGCATTTTTAATGACATCCGGGCCCAGAAGAGCCATACACCCTGGTGTCCCTCAGCTTGCTGTGACTTGGGGACAGTACTCCAGGTCAGCGTGTAACCTGGTCCTGCACCTGCCCCAGACGGCAGGGATGTCACTGAGATCACAATGCACAGAGAAGCCAAAATTTTTGGCAGCGTCAGTAGATGCTGGTTTGCATAAGGGGTCCAAACTGCTTGCGAATAAGATGCTTCCTACCTCAGTACAAACTTTAGCTATCCTATTAAAACGGCAACAGAAAACCAGTGGAGAGCAAGAATTCTAGTTCTCTTCCTGTGACTATATTAGAACAACATCTGATATACAGCATAAAGCCAGCAGCCAGTGTGACAGCAGAAACAGAAACCCCGGGAAAATTCCCCAGAAATGGGAAACTCAGGTATGAGAAGAGGAATTAACAATACTGTAACATGATTATACACTTTTTTTCTCATCACAAACACCCCCTGGTAGGAATATTACAGTCAACCCTCCCAAAGACTTGTCCCGTGAATAAGTGAATAATATTCCGCCTCCCTTCAAATCCCCCTGTTCCATCTTCTCGGATGGTTTAGACTAAAAGAAAAACTGAAGTGTAATTAACCAAATCTGCCTCTGCCCTGGACATAAGGTGATGGGAAACTTGGGTTGATGAATCAAAACGAGCATCAAGATATGTCTAGAGAAGGAGTTTTTAGTGGGATAGAAGCAGTGTTATAGTTGAGACTTTTTGTTTTGCAAAGAATTAACAGTTTTTCTTTGGAGTTGAGTGGAAAACCCAACGATTTTATAGTCTCCTTCATATTACCATGAAAAGAAGCATTTACTGCTGTTGAAGTCTTTTAAAGGAAAACTTTCTCTAAGCATTACTGTATAGATTCCCAAATCACAAATGAGGAGGTAAAACAGTTAGAGAGTATACCTGACTTAACATCCATATTTTCAACAGCTCTTAAAACAATTTGCTGCATTACAGCAGCTGCCACCACATAAAAATACTGATTTTATACCAGCAGGAATTTTCACTAATCTAGATAATTTACATGAGAGGTGGTAGGACAGGCTCTAAATGATCAAGCCCACAGCATAAGATGGCACACGGGTCAAACAGGTGTTTACCAGAGCCAGGCAGACACCCTGAGCACAAACATTCATGTTTTGTTTGAGAAAACCCCTTGGGGCCACAGGGGGATCTTAACAGTTTATGACACACAAAGAGGCTATCAGAGGCCCCTGGTTAGGTTGACTGAGAGGAAAGCTACAAAATCTAAATTTCAGTCTGCTGGAACAAAGGCAGCTGCTGGAGGTGGTATGAGCTAGTTGCTGCTATTTCTTCTTTGCAATGGGTAAATCTGGGGTATTGTGGTGCTCCTTTCTCCCTGTCTTTACTGGTAACACACAGATCCATGAAAAAGCAAGCTGCACAAGGAAAGTCCACTGAAAGAACAAGGTCACAGCCAGTTGGAGCCAAAACTGTTGAGATCTCCTGGAAATGAAAGATGGGCTATTTTCCCTTCTTCTAGGCCATTGCTATCCTGAGAAATTACAGATAGGGACATGAGAATTTAAAGATACGGACATGAGAAATTACAGACAGGCATGAGCTCATGCCCAGAAATGACAAAAGGTCATGTTTGTAAGATTTCAAGGCGTATTTGCCTCAAAGTATTGGTAAATAGAAAAATAAGACAGACTTCGCGTTGTAGACATCTTTCCCCACAACTTAATTTCACTCTGTGACAGCGGTACTTTCTAATTACTTAAATATCGTTAGAAAATACATCTCAAATTAAGTTAGTAGCATTATAATAAAATGAAGAAACATGCACAGATCTTTCCAAACTTTGGAAATAGATTGAAAGCTAAACGCAATAATTCCAGCAGTGGAATTGTTATCCCATATTAGATATGAAGAGTATAGTTAGAATACAATTGCAAAGCCACAAAAATGATCCTATAGCATGGCTAATATCCTCTACATGGTCACACGTTCCTGGGCCGCATGTGGTGTGTCTAAGCCTGCTAGGTTTAACCAGAAGCTGGGTGTTGTTTCTAGTTCTGGGCTTTTGTTGCACACTCCCAGAATCAGACCTCTTTGGTGGTGCTCTCCACAGGACACAGTGCAAGGGTGCCTTGCTGCCTCTAAGGAAGGCCTCTTCTCAGATGGACCAGGCCTTCGGCATGGTGCCTGTGCCTGGCATTCAAGATAGTTCTAAAAATTAAATAATGCAGTTGTATGATCTGCAAAGTCAACTCTAAAAGTTTGGGGCTTGGGGTTTGTTTCATTGGGAACGTTTAAATAAAAATCAAGAAAATATAGTAATACACATCTTCACAGTTAGTGATTCAGCACGCACACAAATACGAAAGAAGCAATGAAAAACAGCATGATTAAAGGCTGCTTCAAATTCAAGAAAAAAGTCATAATTTTCCCGAAATTTCTAGGGTACTTGCATGGCTTGGGCAAGATCTTTAAAACAAAGTTTGAGAATGTCAGCAGAGACAGCTGCTGCTCCATGTACCTTGCCTACTTGGGGGAAAGGCCAAGGGACTGTGTGATGCACAAAATCAGGCTTACACAAGGCCTCTGCTAGGTTGGAAACTGTGGAAGAATTGTTTGAAAGTGGCAACTGAGAGGAAAACCAGGGCCTTAGCGAAGATTTGGCATTAGAGAGGCCTGCTTGGTGTGATACACAGTTGCCACTTCCAGGATGGCTGGTGCGCACGGACTCTGCTCCTCCACGGTTCCCTGGGCAGCACAATCTGCCCTCCTCGCAGCTGCAAAGGGGAGTAACGGAGGATGGAGCAGGGTGAAGGCTCCGCGGCCAAACTCTGTTGCACTCCCTGTGCTGGGCCGCACAGTGGCTGTCCAGTGGCAGATATACGATAACACGTCCGGTGCTGAGCCAGCAAAGGTGGCAAATCACTCCTTTGGGATGAACTTTGCTTGAACTTTGCTCATTATAATGTCAAAACACACCTCCATCCCAAAAGTTACTTGCCTGCTAGGTATGACCACCCCTCACTGAGCGTGTGCTCTAGATTTTTGATTGACCTTTTGATACCTTTAAATGAAAGCAAGAAACTTTTTCACCAATCAATAATAATATGAAGTATGATTCTAGTTGCTCAAGCTCCACCTGAATGTAAAGAAAAGTATAAAAGGTGAATTAAGGATGAAAAGGAGAGAGGGAAGAATCCATCGTAACTCTTGGGTCAATCGACGGGCTGATCCCCCTTTCCTCCCTTCAGGCTGGAAGGAGGCCTGAGGAGACTAAGAAGTGAGAGGGAAGATTCCATCGTAAATTTTGGATCAGTCAATGCGCTAATCCTCCTTTTCTCCTCCTCGGACTGGAACGCCACCTGAGGAGACTCGAGACTGAGAGCCCTCTCCCATCTTCTGGGGTGAGCGATGATTGCACATTTGTACATCAGAGCTAGCTAAAACCCCACACTCTAGTAGAGAATTTCCTGTACTGACACCCAAAACCTGCTTTGTAAATGTTGCATTTGAATAAATCATACTGTTTGTGAACTTGTTTGGGGGGAGGCGATCGGACCTACAGTTAACGGAGTGTTCGTGAATCCAATACTGCCAGAGTTGAGCTTATAGCTGATCTCACTCTTTGGGAACCCAATTTTCTCCTAGGAAGGTGATCAGACCTACGGTCCACAGACTGTGAATCCAATACTGATTTGATATTTCCTTCCCACCCCCACCAACTACAGCTTTCAAACTGCAGCATTTCACAGAAACTACTCTAAGAATTATGCACTGGCACTAGCCACCCACACATAGACACCGTGCTACAAAATGACTTTCAAAGAGAGCATAAGATTCCCTTAAAGGTTTGCTCCATTGCAGCTGAACAAGTTTCATAAATGAACTAGTACTGCCAATTACCAATACAGAACATTTAGCATCATTTGCTATAAATAACAATTTATAATTTTAGGATCTACAAAATGCCACATCATATTAATTTTTACTCCTCGGGGAAACTGTTAATACTGTAATATTTTTAATAAGAGATGCTTCTTTTGTGGCATTTCCAGCATTTTCATGGTTTGCCAACTCCGACAATTGTGTACCCTGTGTAAGTGCTGGGAAAGTTAAAACCATCTTTACTGGAGCCAGCTCCTGTGTAGAATGATGTTAGCGGTGACTGAATCAAGAGGAGTTAAAGTACTTGCCAGGCTTTCAATTTTCTGGGAAAGAACAGAAACATTTATACAAGACCGAGCTGCACTGGCAAGAGCTGTCAGAGAAGTGCTGTGTCAGTACCTTCCCAAACTTCGCCCTTCTCTTCCTCCTTGTAATTCATTATGGAAAAGAGAGCTGCTCTACGTGAGAGCAAACTGATCTCCTGCCAACCCTGCTATTGCCTAAGATGACCACCAGCATCCCCACTGCCCTAACACAGAAGTGACGCTGACACAGAGCAGCCCAGCAGCATCCTCCACTTGAAGGGGTGTCCGTGGGCTTTTGTGATTGCAAGCCTAAACACAGAAGAATAGCACTGAAATCCTCTTCGGCTCTTCTGATTGCTAACCATGGCGGCTGTTGTCTTTCGCATACAAGTAATGCAAATATAAGCCTCACCAAACATTTGCATAATTTTTATAACCAGGTGTCTGACAGCTGCTATTTGCAGGGGTATCTGTTTTGACATCTTTTCCTTCCATTCCATTATTTAGCAGACTTCCTTCAAGCACTATTTATTGCTGCTCATTTGACATCTAGAACCTCATGGCTTACACAAGCGTCTTTGAAATCATGGAATATTTTTTCTCAAGAATACAAAGGAAGCAATCCTACCCTCTATTCTTAGTTCTAGAAAGCTTTCACTGAAAGATTCTGACTTAATTGCAAATTTCTTCAACTAGGAAAGGCCACGTAACTCTATACATCAGTTTACATTCATAATCCTTAAGATAGCTCATAATCCTTAAGCTAGCCTTTGATATTTCCAATTTCTTCCCTACTCCAGCAGCATCTCATTCCAGCAAAAAAGCATTTTTCAACTATAAAATAATAAGAACACTTCATTAATATTTTATATTAAGAAAAGAAAAATCACCAGTCACAAACTAAATACTCTTGTGCCTAACTCAAAATATCAAGTAATTAGGCCATAGCTTTGGGCATTTTAGTTTGTGCCACTTGGACAGGCTTCTTTTCAGAAAAGTGTATGTAATAAATTTTCAAAATAGGCAGCAATGAGAAGCTGAAGTCATACCACATTTAACAAAACATTTTTATTTAAAATGTATTTTTCTCTTAAAATATATGTAAAAGTTCTTCTAATACTGACTTAAAGTCTTAATAGTAATCTAAATGCAAATTAAAAATTAACTGTAATTCATTTGCTGTAGGCAGTAAATATACAATTTATCATCAATTGTAATTAATTGAAAGTAGCTTCTCAGTTATGACTTCCAGATGATAAAATGTTTTTATTCTTAGTTTATGCTTGACCTATTGCAAGTCAGACTCCTTATCTTCCTTTCTATAAAGACTCGATATTTGATTACAATTGATTGGTCACATGTTCAGCACATTAATAACCTAAATTAAGATTATTATTACATTTTAGTTTAATTTAGCATTCTTGTCCTTAGAGTCCTAAGCTTATCAATGGTAACAGAAGACAAAAGGAAAGGTCCAAGAGAAGGCAAAATCTTTTCTTCAGATTTCCCTTCAGAATTTAACAGAATACTACAGTTTAATGAAAAAAGTGATAAATGTTACATGTCTATTTCCCTCCACTGTGTATGGCTGAAGAGGCCAAATGATTTGTTTCTCAGCTCGTCCTTAAAGCACTCAAGGTGCAACTGGTATGTTCTTACTGGGTTGGCAGTGCAGCTAGTGTAACTATGCCCTCCAATCCTGCTTGAATTCAGTTTTGCTTCAGGTGTAAAAAACACAGGATTGGACCCTTATTCAGCTCAAAATAATTTTCAGTTAAATGAACAGTATTTCTGATAAAGTTATCTTAGCTTTAACTAAAACGTTCTGTCTTTGGCAAAATTCCTTCTGTCAGCTAATGACCCTTACATAGGAAAAGATGGTAAAAACTAAACTCATTTCTTGGCATATAATCCATAAGTAAGGATACAGAGTACACCATTTAGACGTCTGTAAAAGTAAGATTTTCCAAAATAAGCTGTTTATGTAGCACCTCACTTGCCCTCCAGCACAGCTAGTCCAAAATTTTCCTGTCAAACAGCTTACTGGGAAGAATTGCTGTTCAGGAAAAAATCCAGTCACACTGGGAGAACATGCCAATTTCTGCAGCACTTCCAACAGAAATAGGGTATAGAGTTGTCCTGGCTGGCCCATCTTCCTGGCTGTTGGCAACCCGGCCTCCCTTCTAGTACCTCTAGGCTCACTAACGCATCCACACGCTGCTTTGTGAACACAGGAGCTCCAAGAGTTCCCAGGTTCTGCACTGCACCCCTCACCTCCGAGCTGGCAGCTCAGGAGGGCAACACCTGCCCACCAGGCAAGATGATCGTACAGCAAAACTACACTCACACTCAGTTTGGAAGACCAAAACCAGCATTGAGACACTGAACCTGGTCACTCCCTTATAAATTAAGGGAGCAAAAAAGGAGGACATGCTGACGACTGAGCAAGACACCCGTAATTTCTGAATGTGTTCCTACTTGACAAGCCAGAATCAGAAGATACAGGTGCTGCACTCTCAATTACTGTGCTAAACATGGATACTCTGCTTATTTATGTAATATGCTATATGTACCCTAAGTTAAAAATAACAAAATTTCTTGGCAATTATCCCACCTTGGTACACTCACCTTAGACTGTGTGTTTTGATGTCCTACGGGATTATAAACCCTATGAAGTTCATGACAGTTCTGAGATGAAAGCCAGATAAATTTGTCACATCTCTTTTCCAGGCATGACCAGTAATCCTACACTGTGTAAAACCCCTCTATATTATAGCACAAGCATATTAAGCATCTGTAAACATTACGCAGAGTCTCAGAAAGCACCTTTATACAGGTTTTCCACATGCTCAACAATTATAAGAATTGAACACCCAACAAATATTGCAAGCAAAACAATCTCACCAAATAACCTCACTCAACCTTTTAATTTCTCCCATCTTCTCACTGTTCATCCAGACCTTCAGTAAAACTTCACATACCATGGCTATGTTTCCTCTTTCATGCTACTGTTTCATTAATAGTTGAACATTCCACGATTTTCCTCCAAATTAAAAAAAAAAAAAAGTATATATTCTTTTCCATTCTAAATGTGAGAATTGTGCCCAAATCACTATGATAAACACATCCACTCATGTCTAGGGAAGAGACTAGCTTAATTTGCCTCCTGGGGCATACTGTGAGGGACGAATCCAGCTTTTGGATGGAAAGGGCAGACAGGACTCTCTAGGGAGTGTGTGGAGCGCCCATCACTGCAGATTCTTATGGACGGATTAAGCAAACACCTGTCAACCATAGTTTAGCTACCAGTGCTTCCGCTTGAGGGTAGGAAGCCAAGTTTTCAGGGGATTAGTCCTATTTTCTGTGTATTTCACACTTATCCTGGACCCAGGATAAATCTGGACACGGATTTTTAAATAACCAAGACACTTGAAATTCTGGGAAATGAAGCTCAGACTGTTCACCACCTCTCTCTGTCTTGCCACTGGCCTCATCTCTCTTTCTCATAGACAGCCCTGTTTTCTTTCTCAGTTAAACTTTCAAAGCAAATTATATCCATCTTATCCTGCAAGAATTGGTAAAAAGGCCATATCTAAAGCCATTATCCCCTTTCTGAATCAGCTTCCTGGAAGCATACAGCAAACTGTATAGCAACAAAGAGAATCAAAGACAAAATATTTACTAATTTTATATTCCCCTCAAAATTGTCTGCCCTGAATAAAACGTAATATTCTTTGAAAGAGAGTGTCTCAAAGAAAAATTTAAATTAAAGCAAGTAATAATTGTCAGATGCTAATAAATGACTTAAATAAATAAAGTAAATAGAGTTAAATAAACTCTAAGTAATCTCCAAGTAAAACAAACACTTCCTCAAGAAAAAGGATTTCATAACATATAGGAGATTTTCTCTATTATTTAATAGAATAAAATACCTGTTTCTAGACATCTCTTAAATTTATGAATTTAATATTGTCCATCCTTCACCGTTAAGCACAGCAATATTTTGACGGTCTTCTTTGTAAATATTTTTTTTCGATTTGTTTTAATGACGGCCATTCCAAGATTTGGAATTCTTGGAGAGTTCCACAGGAGAAGGGAGCAGGTTACAGTGAAGGTGACTTTGATTATAAAACAACATAGACTTAATATAGTATTATGTATGTATTACATATGAAAATTACAAATTTAGGTTAGATAAATGTTGAGAAATGTCATGTTTAAATTCCAGCTTTCTCCACTCGCCTAATCTTTTGATATTTCTCTTTGTGGACAGCAACTGTTGAATGAAGGGTTATCAAATGAATACAACAAGAAAGTACACATAATTTAGCTGAGCGTTCAGAAGACCACCCAAGTATCATGTTGTAGGCGACACTCAGGATTATCAAGGTTGACAACTGTGTCACTTACAAATGCAAATGAAGTAGAGCAAAATTCCTCCTAAACCAAATTTACAAGTGTCACCCACACACCAAACCACATAAAGCACACCAGGAAAAAAAAAAAAAAAAAGAGTCAATCTTTGAGATAACTGAATGCTATTTTTACTTACGCAAATGGTAAGAAGGCTCACAACCCAAAAGCAGCATGGCAGCATTAGGAAAAAAAAAAAATCCCGAAAACATATTCATTATTTTCTCTGAAATGCACACAAGAAATAGGTAAAAACCGAACTGTATTCTACCTCAGTCAACTGTCCAGTCTCATCTCACTAGGAAGAAATACACACACTTTACAGTGAGACAGTGAATGCTCCTCTAGATGCATCTACAGACCTGTCCAAAATCAAAGGCTGGAGTCAAAGGTGGATTTCGTACGCACTTTACTCTTGGAAAAGCAGAATATTCTAGATTCACATCCGGAGAAGAAAAATCCAGGAAAATTATTCTTGAGAACAAGTCTGAAAACTTTCACACACACAAAGTAATTGGAAAGCCAGAGTTACCATCTGTCAATAATTCCTTATGTTGACATGAGGAGTTAGGAAGTAGGCTTAAAATAAACTGTTTATAAATGACAGATAAAGGTATTTGTAAAAGAATTAGGATATCTTTACCCTTTTATTAATTGAAGTTGTTGGATGACACAAATGCTACAAAGTTCAGAGATTTAAACATTACATTAATGCTTCTTCTAAACTGTCATACAAAGCAAATAAAACACAGTTCAAGAGAACATAACTCTGTGGCACAAATTTCCTAGAAAAACATTTGGTAAAACATCACACTGAAAACTAGAAAAAAAAAAAAAAAAAAAAAAGGCCATAAGACCACATGCTAAAAGTTACCTTACTTGATCTTTTCCAACTCTTCCTCATTAGCATTGTCTGAAAATAAAATAGAGCATTTTAATTACCTTTTACTCTGAAATACAGAAAAGGAGGCCAACTGTCTTCCACTGAGACAATCCACATTGAACTACCACCATAGCTAAAGCAGCAACACATACACTCCAATTACACTCCACAGAACTGAAATCAAACCACACAACTAGAAGCACTGTTCACGCCCAGGCATACTGAGTAGGATGTATTTCTTATTCCATGAGGCAATGCAGCAATGTATGAAAAAATGTATTAAAAAATTAAAAAGGCAGAGGTAAGCAATGAAAAACGTCCACCTACAACTACTGTCAGGGACTTAGATTTTGACTGATACTGTCAATATTCTTTAATATACTCTAACTCTTCCCAACACTCTTCTGTTTAGACCAGCCAGTGTAGCTGCAAAGATTAATCCTGTTGCATGACATGCACCTAACAATATCTTATACCACTTTCTACCACTGCTACGTAGGTCTGCACTAATGAAAATAGCTATATATTTTGAAAATTATACAAATGGATTGTAATAAAATTCATATCTTAAATTCAATTCCTAGAATTTGAGTACAATCTAGTTCTCACTAAAAATAGTTCTAGAGCTAAGTACTGCTAAATAATTTATTTAGAACTATAAATATTCAAGGCTAGATAATAATATCCTATCTGGTGACTGAGGAAGAGGAAGATGTCTTGCATATCACATGACATATAACAAAAAAAGCTTCTTCACTGATAACACTACCCCCAAACACCAACTTTGTCATAAAAATCAGTGTTGGAGACGTGGGCAGGGGAACAGGTAACCCTCCGGTGTCCTCCAGCTTGAGTTGACTGCTGGCCACTAGGTCCATGTGATCTACTCTTCCTCTAGGACAACAATCTAAGAGCACGGAGGTCTAGGACTAGGTCTGGAGGAGGCACTATCAGCATCAAATCTAGTGCTTATCAACACCAAGTACTGAGACCAGGCCTACTGTCTTATTTCAATCATTCTTCACTTGCTCTGCATAAATATCCACAAAAATTGCCCATGCTTTATTTTCTTTTAATAAAATACTAAAGTCTCAATTTCCACAGAAAAAACATTTGCATGTCTGCAGTTATATATCATTTGAGAACAGAAAGAAACCCAGGGCAGTGCATAAGGCATCATGTACCACAGACAGGTGGTAATGCATTGCATTTACTGAAATAGAGCTGATTCTATTTTATTACTGACACCTTTCACTTTCTGGCTATCAACTTAAGAAGTGGTTACACTTTTCTCGACTCTTCAAAACCAAACACACAAAACCCAACACTCAGAACACAGCAGCCTATCACCTGAATAATCTGTAAGAACTTTGTCAGGCTGGAACACAAAGCGTCCACAGACACGGACTCCTAATCATTAAATAAAACAGATATACCAGTCAAGACGAGCATGGACAACTTATCTGTGAAGACAACTGTTGTTTAAAACAGTGCTGTGGAAAGGCAGAGATTACTTTGAACAACTTAACAGCATTTGGCACCCATATTTATGCTGAGTAAGAATAAATCCAAGGACATTTGTTTCTGCTTCTACTTCATAATCTCATAAAAATAAACATACTTCTTTTATTAGACTACCACTAAAACTTTTTGATTTTTATAATTTTAAAAGATACAGTTTTTTTTTTTAAATCTAAACACAGCTTCTTAGGAGGAGAAAAGCAATTAGCCTGCAGGAAAGCTTTTAAGCCGCTCTGAATAGTTAAAGCCTAAGGCTCAGCTCTGCCACAAGTCAGTGATTAATACAATGCCGTGACTTTGGTGAATGTACAAAGATATTAAATGTTTTAAAAAGCTTACTTGTTTTTATAGGTAGAATAAAAGAGGCATATAAATATTAAGCAGCCTGAGGTGAACAGCAGTTCTTGGACAAGAACTCCGAGTTTCCAGGTCCTATAGCAGGACCTGTTGTCATTTATACCATAACATTTCCCGTTCTTGTAGATGCTTCATCCTACACACCTACAAGTCAAAGCAAAAATTCAGCTTCACTGAGGTTTGAATCACACTGTAGGAAAGGAGAAGAATTTGGCTCCCAAATCATAATCTACTACATATCTAATATTATTTCAGGTTTGAGCAGTTAAGTTTGTGTTGTAGCTATGGAAACATATGACTGTGCTGTTGAATGCACTGGCATTATCACCAGCTAGAGCAGAACAAACGAAAGTAATTGCAACTATTCTTAGAAACCAATAAAATAAATAAATAGCATAGAACAGGCTATGATGAATGACACGCATGAAACTATTTCATATGGAAACATTTCATGCCCTGAGTCCAATTCTGTCATTTTTTTCTACTGTGACATTTTTATCCTTTTGCCAGATAAAAAAAAATTTAGTTGCATTGTAAAATTTAAGACAGCAAGTATACTGCAGCATATTAATGTTGCTAACACTTTTTGCATGAAGCAAACAAGTATTAAGTATCATTTAGGATAAATTATTTAAGGCAGGACAAAAATAATCCCATGAATTTTCTTCTCATTAAGTAGCCTCCTCCAAGTAACATTCATATGTTCCATTTGCCCCCTTTTTTATGCTTCTCAAGCAGCTGGCAGCTATAGAACAGTAATTCCCAACCTCTGCTGGCCTCAAGGCAACTGTTCTGACCAAGAAACTCGATTTCTAATTTGTGTGGCCAAGAGTCAGAGCTCAGCTGGAAAGCACTGCTCTAGGGAATGCATGGGAGACATGCAGCTCAAACGAACTCACAGTTACTTTGCAAGTTCTCCAGTGACGAAATCTGTGCACTGAATTCTGCTAGGGAAAGAGCCAGAGACACTTACATGCACTAGACCCCAATGGTCACGACACCGACCGCCAGATGCTGGTGGACATCACGCACGCGGGTTTGATGGGCGCGCATGCAACTGCGAGCGGCACATAACGCATGCACCACACAACACATATGCAAGGTAAGCAGCAGCTGAATACTGCAGTAGGGTTAGGAGAATACAGTCCAAATTAAAAGGAAATAAACAGCAATCATCCAAACAAGCCCCACCCGAGTGGGCCTAAGCAAAACTTTAATTAATTGTACTCTTTTAAAATAGAAAGTTCTGCAAAATACGTACAGTACATATACACATCCTTACTGTTAGAAGCAGAGTTAAAACAGTGCATTTTTTGCAGTTCTCATAGGTTTTGCATGTTTTTATATATGCATATGTATTCTGATACTTTTTTTTAAATAATATTTTTTGCTTGCTTTGATTGTCTAAGATATCTGTGCTCATGGAGTAAAATCATTAAAATTGCAATTGTTAAATGAAAAGAAGTTATTGGAACTAGTGCTGTGCAACCTATTTGTGTCAGGCCAGATTTTGGAGGATGACAAAATATTACTAAACACTAAAGATACTTAGCAGAGAATAATTCATTTATGATTTTTTAATTCTAATTTATCAAATAACGTTCAAAAATGAGCATGAATTGGGTCATTTTTGTTTCTATAAAAATCAAAAGAAAAAGATCTATTCATGTATGATTCAACCACTTGATTATACTACGAGATTATTAATTGTAAAAGTCACAGGTGTATGCCATTAGAATAGGCATTAGGTCACAAAAAGCAAAATAATTTGGCAACAACAAGTGTAATCTGATTTTATCTTAGGTAATGAGAGCTTTTAGCAATAAATTATAAGGAAAAGCATCTCACCAGTCAGCATACTGGAAATCTGCCTCTCATCATAACTTCTTTCAGAAAGATAAGATACTCTTTCATCGGTAGTGTTTATTTTTTAAATTAACCACCCCCAACTCCAGATTTTTTACTATTTCACTCCAAACTTTCCAATCGGAATATCTTATCCTCCAACAGGCATGCTAGAAGCCTCATTGTTTAGCATACAGTATAGCAGGATGTGATACACATTTATAATATTTTGACATACCAAGAAATTACCCTGCTTCAAAACTTGCCCTTTAACTACACATTATTCCTGAATGTGTAAACTCTAAATAAACAAATAAATACATAACATCTCCCAATCGCATCTGTTCAGGCAGCTGAGGATCTTTTTGGGAAGTCCAATCTGCATCACTTGCCACCAGGATGCTCACAAATGGCTAAAATTCGCTCATGAATGGCTAAAATCTGGATCATCAGTACAGAGTTGCCCTATATATGGATCAAACAGAAATCCCATAGCCATATGGGAAAGCTAACACTTCTTTTGCTGTATGGTCTTAGGAGGCATTCTCAATTTAAGTATATGAAATTTAAGCTCTTTACATACTGCAGTGAGTTTCTGATATTTTTCATAATTGAATTTTCATGATTGAATTTTATAATTTCTGATAATAATAATTGAATTATTTAATTTTTTACATCTATGCTAAAATAATTTCAATAAAATTAATTCAATTAAAATAATTTAAATTATTACCTATATAGAGGTAACTGAGTATAAGATAGGCAGCATATTTGTGAATGTAGGAGTTAGTCTAATTACTATTTTATATCATCCACATTTGCATAGTAGTAAATACAAGCAAAAAAATAGGCTTAACCATCCAACACAACATTTGAGAATTTATTCATCTCAACCACACTAAATTTTATCAAAATCATCCTCATTATTACACAGCATTTTAAAAACAACCAAGGATGACAATTTAATTGGGGTGATATATCTTGTCATATATCTGCTACCTAGAGAGTAAATAAAATCTAATAAATAAGTAAATTGATCTGAAAACTGAAAATATAACTATGCTTTGAATTATTAAGCCCAGAACATATTCTTATATACTGATTCAATATTAATTTTGTAGGTCATCTTCCTCTCCCTGTGATACAAATTGTCGAATTCTACTAGAATTCTTGTTAGAACGTCCTCCAAGATACATGACTGGGAAAGATTGATTTCTAAAATGAAATATAAAACTTCAGATTAAGAACCGGGTACTCAACCTTAAACATTTTCAGGATGAAGTCCAGTATACCAGCAGTTCAAATGAAAAGAAAAGCTAGTCACTTCAGGCAAAGTCAAGAGTTTCACTTGCTAAACAGAAAGCTAGCAATGATGAGTAAAACCATTACACCAATTATTCCCCTTATTGGAGTAACAGGCAGCTGGGTACACAAAAGGCTGCTACCCAACAACTCTATGCACTCCCTCTATTTGGAAGACTCAGGTAATTGTGTAATACTCAGTTTGCTGCATAAAATATCCCTTTGAAAAACAAACTAAAAAGACATTTTACTGCAGTGTTGTTCATCCACAGTGATTTTCCTTAGCTCTCTCTGTGTAATAAATTACATTATTCCTTAATACTGGACAGCGCAGTATTACCTGTAAAGAGGAAACAAATCTTTTTCGACTGTCCCTATTAACGGCGTCTCATATAAAAGCATAATATTTCTCTGCTTTATGACCTTCGACTGTGGGAGGGTAATGCCAAAATAGCTTGGACAGCAAAGCTATTACTGACAGACTCAGACTGCTTTTATCCAAACACACACAAAAATATGTAATCAAATCTCTTTTCCAATGTAACTGATAAACATTTCAGTTCAGTGCTGAAACACTTCAGTTCAGTGGTGCAAATTTGCAAGACGTTCTAAGTTGTTCAGAAGAAGTTATTGCTTAAACAATAATACTTTAAATTAAAAAAAAAAACCTTATAAGATATTATTACGTGTTTCCATTATTTCTGGAATGTCATAAGGAAAATCAACTGGTGAGAAAGCTATTTCCAAAACTCCATCTCTGTCATGCCAAATACCAAACACCTCATTCCAATAATGGACTTCTTGATCTACTTAGTTAGCTTGAAGAAAAGCAGAAAAAGAGCACTACGAGAACCCATTAATGCTCTTCCTGTTGGGTATTCAAGCAGATGTATCATGATAATGTTCCAGAACATGTGTAAGCAAACACATGAAACTCATATAGCTGATAACATTCTCATTAAAAGAACAGAGAATAAATTTCAATTGAGATTTTCATCAGATTAGTGTTTTTTTTCTTGACTTTGCTGATGCTAAAGGAATCCATGTTACCTTACAACCTCTGAACAGGAGTTCACTGTATTTCTACCATAAATGTGCCACTACTACTCAAGTCAAAAGCCAGACCGAAAGTAGTAACACATCAAACTACATTGAGAATTGTCAGAACTGACGGGATCTATAAAACTTATAGTTATTTTCGCTAATAGCTAAACAGCTAAAAACAAAAACAAAACAACAACAACAACAAAAAAATTATGAAGGAATTATAATAAACAGGAAAAAATGTTTAATTTTGTAATTGGAATATGCTTATGAAAATGCAAAATATCAAATAATACTTCACTGCTAAATCTCAAGAAGCACAAATGTTAGTTTTTTTGAAGTTTCTTTCTTTTCAGGGTGGAATAGGATTCAAACATTCATATCTGCAGACAGCAGCACTAGGTCCAAAATTCCTTGGCAGAGATGAAACTGGTTTATTGATGTTCTTCAATAATAATCACAGCATTCACCTGGAACTTCACTTGAAACCACTGAACATTTATGTTCAATCTGGATCCCTCACTATTAGCACCCGGAGGATTCAATTTCAAGCAGATTAGGCATGCTGTACTGTATCAGAAATGCTATTTAGGATTCTCTTAAGTGTCAGAAAAGCAAATTTGTGTCCAAATATATGCTTTCCTCTTACAACGCTTTAAGTTATTCTGCCACAGGAGGACAACAAGAAAGAAAACTCTCATGAAAATACTTAAACTTACGACTTCTCGCTGTTCCTCTCTCGGAGTCAAAAGCACTGACAACAAAATGCTTCCCATATCTTGGTCAGGGTAGTGAGGATCTTTCAGATTCAAGGTAACATCTGTTTGCCTAGGGGACAAAAATATAAGTGTGTATTTTGATTTCAGACTCTCATATAATACAGCGAAATTTCTGAGTCGTAAGTATTAATGGAATAAGCATTTATAGGAAACTACTTGAAAATGATTTCATAAGTTCTTCCTACATCTAATTTTAAAAATTACAGTCTAAATACTCCTACACAAATACTAAATACAGATACTTCGTGTTAAAGTACTACACATACTAAAGTAGTTAAAAATGAACTATAATATTAATTTCAATTAAAGGAGAAGGAAAGTTAATCAAACAGTAGGTGGTAATACTCTGAATGAAGCCAACAGGAAACACCAATAGAGTGGTTATAAAACTAATCTCTCTGTAGGCCCAGTAACAAAGGTTTCTGTACAATCCACTGATATAGCTAATATATGGCTTACATTCTTAGTACATTAATTCCTTAAACCTAAAGGTTTTTTTCTCTGCTAGATTTAAGTGACAAAGGTTTATTGTTATTATTTTTATGCACAATGATTTGCAATTCCACAAATATGACATTAGAAGATGAGCCCCCACAGGCTTGTTTGTGCCATACCTGTTCAATTCTAATGAAGCCAAATCCAAAAATGCTGAACCAATAAAGTCGTCTTGCAGTCCAAAGTCATAGTCAAAGACCTAAGATGCACAGGACATAAAAGCATTTTCCAGCATTAGATTTAAAAAAAAATGTTTTTAAGCCTCATGTATGGGTCTTGAAGCTCAGTTTCCAGAGCTAAACTACATTTCCCAGATCTTAAATCAGGCCTAGCTAAAACTAAGCTGAAATTCAATGGCTGCTAAATAAAACTCTAAGCTGCATTTTTAAAGGTCAGACACGTGGGATATGATACCTCTAGTCTCTTTGACCTGAATCATCCATTTTATAACAACATAAAAGCTTTTTATTTTTTTTTTTTAATATATACACAAGCACCAAAGACAACCAAAAGCAAATAAAACAAAAAGCTAAAGAAGGAGGCAGTATCATACATCTGTTATTTTGTTATGCAGTTAATAAACTTACAAATTTTACAATATGCAAGGCACAAGGGTAGGATGTAACTATGAAAAAATAGATAATTGTAGCACTTACATCAGTCTTAGGAGGAATACAATTGTATCTGATTAGGTTCTGGAGGCCTTATAAATTTCTAGATATTGTAAATTTTATAACATAAGATTAAAAAATACTGGATAGATGCAGGGAGATATTGACATTTGCTATTCCACTCTGAGTAGTCTGCCTGCTACCTTGCTGCCTAGTGGAGAAAGCTGGACAAACTTGCAGAAATCTAGATGAGAATCAGTGACTAGTAAATCGAATAATGAGAGGTAGATTATGCCTTCTCAAATCACAGGAATGAACTGATGTAGTGGTGGCTTTTGGAGGGAAACAAACAAAAAAAGGGGAAAAGCAACAAAGAAAAGTAGCAACATATTTTCAAAAATATCAATAATAAGAAAATATAAATTATGAAAACCAAAGTTTTGGGGCAAATGAAACTTCATAGCAAATACTGTCATAAGAATTTCTGAGAAGATGGATATGCTTCCAGTTCTAAGAGTGACACTGATGAACAGCTAGTAAGGAGAATTTTTAACTGAGCAGTCTTAGCTTCAAGCTCTTTGATTTTGAGATAAATACTTAAATACTACATTATGGAATCTCTTTTCCAGGCTGTTAAAATTGCCCATCTCTTACAAATATATTAATATGCTAAAGACAGAGTTAAACAGTCATTACATATCTCACTGGTGACAGCGCTGCTGTGGGACACAGATGATTGAATGCAATTCCCACAGATGCAATCTACGTAAGCACAGCACACTCATAACTTTGATATCTAATCATCATGCAGGAAGAAAACAAAAGGATAAAGCCTCCGCATATGCTGCAAAACAGAACTGTTTTCTCCTCTGTTATCAAGAAAAAAAAAAAGAAGAAGAAAAAATCAAGAAACCATCTAATGAAGGATTTCAGCTGACTTAGTGTAGTTTAATCCTGTCTTAGAACACCTGAATAAGCAGTATTTAAATATTCAGACTATGTGTTCAGAACACAAAGATGAAAATACACTTTACATTGATGGACACAGATTTCCTTGACAAGACAAAAATACATATTACTATTTCCTTGCGACCTTAATGAAGATATTGGGTATAAAGAAATCAAAACAGGCAGCTACATCATAACTGTTCCTCCTCAAATCTGATTCTGTCTTTTTCAGTCCTGGGCACATGTTACATGTTAATTCCTTCAAGGTGCTAACATTAATAAGAGCAGTAAGTGTCAACCAAAAAATCTTAATTAATTTTAACAGTTTTTGATGCACATTATCTGGGTAGAATATATGAAATTATTGTAAAAGGCTTCCAATAGAGAGACATACTCAAAGACTTTTTCCAGTGTCACTGGTCTAATTACTCTAAAATTCTGTATTTGTTACAATTTCTGACATCTATTTTAAATTCATATTAACACATGAAGCATTACATTATATCAGACCAACTAAAAGTAATATATAGATATGATCTAAGTTTTTAATAATTCTCAGAAAATTATTGATCTAAGTATGTTCTAATTAAAAGCCTAAGATTACAGGGTTTTTTTTGCTATAACTTTTTCAGAATTGACTTTTTAAAAAAATCTACTTTGTTTTACAAAGTTATAGATCACTTTTGGAAACACATCACCATAAGACATTTGGGCTAGAACATTCTCCTCTATTCCAATCCTGTAGAACAACCGCATGGATCTTCTTCCAGCACAGGGAATTCTGCAGTCCACTTCAGTACAGACAAGTGAGAAACATTAGAGCACTAATACTAATAACTAATAACTCTGCATACTGTTGGCTTGTCTTTGATTTAAACTGAAGCAACTGCTTTTATTGAAGAAATTAAGTCTCTCACTGTAAAACTGTTCTTACTTGCAATACACTCAGACCAGTTACAATGTACATGAATCACGTAAAAATATTTCTATAAAGAAAACAGATGCCATTAACAAAAATTTTCTTTGTCCAAAGAACAAGCTAAAAATATAAAATAATGGCCTGAAATAAAGAAAAAAAAAATCACTGTACTTACATTTTCTTTGGAAATTCCTACATCAACACATAGACAATTTTCACCTCTAAAAATCTTTAGTAGTGGAATATTACACAACATTTTTTTCAGTGTAAAGAAATTAGAGAAGATAAAAATCTTTGAATAACTATTCTGTTTTAATTTCACAGTCAAACTGAGAGTCTCACCTTTACATACAGAGGTTCTGTAAGGTTCTCTATAAATACGCAAGCTTTTTCTTCCCACACAGGATTGAGGTTCTTGTGTATTGTCTTGCTTTTAAATACCTCTTTTCTTCCAAATTTGAACTTGACATATGGATCACTTGTTCCTGTTAAAGACAAATATAAGGATAGAGCTATAACTATATTTTTCATACATTAACAGAAAAGAGATCAAATTGTCTTAAATAAAACTGAATACCATCTTGTCTAGTAGTTAAATTAAAAGCAATGAAGGAAGTTATTAAAATTTTGGTTTTACTATCACGTTTTATTTTATGCATATGATTACTCAGGTAATAGCACGTAACACCACAGAGCGAGTGCTTACACTCTTTTTTGTTTGGAATCCAAAGTCTCTTCATCCTGGATGAAATATTTGCTGAACCAGCTTTCAGTTAACAATATTTTGCCTTTGACAAGGACTAGGATTTTATCTTAATGCAATCACAAAAATCAGATTGTAACTTCAAAACAATTTCTGCAATATCAGATTACATTGTTTCTTTGAAAAGGATTAGAAAAACACTAAGAACAGTTGCACTGACGTCACTGCTATAACTCCCACCAGCTTTACAGTGCCTGGGACTCCCCGCTCAGTGGGAAAGACTTTTTACAACACCCTTAATGAGTAAATTCACTTGAAGGGCACTCCACAGTTTCACATGCTCCGGCTGCTGCAACAATACCTGCAGGAGAAGGCTGGAGGCAAACTCTCTGATACAGTCAAGTAAGAAGTTCCTGGGACTAGAAATGGATAGTAACAAGTCGGGAGGAGGACTGCAAGAGGGCAGGGGCTGAGGGCACACAGATTAGCTGCTCATGCAGGCACACCCCTACATCTGCTCTAAACTAACACCGTTTTCCCCTCCCTCGGCGTTTTGCTGTGGGATTGCTGTGTTGCTGTTACCACGCTGCTGCACTGCTCCTTACAGCCCGACCTCAGCTTGGCACTGCGTCAAATAGGGCTCACCCGCAGGGAGACTACACCGGGGCCCCATGGGGAATGGGGAGGGAAAGCGCCTCCTCGGGACCATAAACACTTGTGCCCAAATACAACTGCCCTGCTCCCCAAAGAAAAGGGAAGTGTGAGCTTCTCCTCCTCCATGAAAAGCCCTCCTTTCTACCCCTTTGCTGTCCTCCCCCTGTGACACAACATGTTTTTGGGGAACCACATTAGGGAACTGATGCAGCAGCTACTTTGCAGCTGGACAGATTCCTGTTTTAAGTTCAGTCCACATCGCCGAGGACAATGGCCTTATTACGCTGCTGCCTCCATGGGGTATGAAGGCACCCATCTCTTCCTGCGTGCTTTCCAACACAAGCATACAGTTCTACTTTTAAAAAGTCGGATGGGAAAATCTCTCCCCCAAGGTGCTGCTAGATGGGAAGCCAGGCGGGTCCAGACCTCTCCGCACTGTTTCATGCAGCCACGAGATGGCACTGCTCTTTATCGAAAAGTCCAAATCCTGTGCAAAACTGTCTCCGTGCAAAACAGGGATTTTGCATTTGCCAGGGTTACGGGCCTTCCCTTTTATCATCACTGGGATAGTCTTTCAGTACAGTCATAGGTTTGGGCCAGCAGCAGAGTTGACTGACTTGGGCCTTAGCTCTTCTGGGGGGCAGAGCTCAACTTGTCTGTCAGCAAGAATTTTGAAACCCTTTCCAAAGTTTGAGATAAATGTAAAACAATGTGTTGCGAAATATATATATAATATATATAATGAAGAATTTAAGACCAAGAGGTTAAAAAATACTAATTAAAATTTAAGAGTCAAATTTCCTAGTACAGTGGGTCATCTGTTATGTTCACTTAAAATATACTTCATATAAACTGGTTTGGATCTCCATGCTGATACAGAGTGTGTGTATGTGTATACATGCACACAAACATGTTTCTGTGTTTTAGTTTCCATCAATGTGAAGAGTTTAATTTATATACGCAATATTTGTCTTCTTTTAAAAAGAAAAAACAGAATGGGATCACTCATGATAATAGCTTGCAAAGTGATTACAAGATACTTACATGAGAACAGAAAAATTCAAAGACCCTTCAGAATGAGCCTTAAATAATCAGACACTTAGTCATAGATTCCTATTACTAAAGTCTCAAACTTTTCATCTGTTTCCTTTCTGTCAAATGATTCCACTGATTATCAATGGATCAGATGATTCTGGAACACTAAAGCCTAATTTTACACAGGTTCATTTTACTCCTAGAAGTAAAGAATATAACAACATTCCTGTCTCTCTCATGAGTTTACAATTTGCTTTCAGAAAATAAATAAATAGTGAGCTACTGCTATTTTGCTGAAGGATCGTCATAGCCACTGCGATGGCAATATGACTCCTTTACACATGGTGGCAGACTCTCTTTTCCTACAAAACACCAGCCTAACAAGTACCTGAATATGCTGCCAACAGAAAGTAGCCACTGGTACTAGCACTTGCTGTTGTGTGATCCTGTAAAACGGCCACACGCTCCTCCAGTCCTGTCAACCCAGCTCACTAGAGCGTGTGGATGTGCCAAAAGCACCGTCAGGGTGTACCTGCTCTCTGCACGCCGACGGCACATAAAACGGATTTTGCTTTGCAAGTTTGGGCACAAATTAGGTCTCTTAAGCAGACAGAAAAACAGGCAGAAATATCTTATTACAAACATACTCAATTGTTAAAATTAATACTTAAAATTCCCTTCCAGAAGCAGAGAGCCACGGAACTGTTATCAGAGTGAAAACACAAGAAAGGCAATTTTGGTCAGAATAACTGCGAGAGTTGTAGCTGAGAAGTAAAACCTAATTGCTCTGTAAGTTCTAAACATTCACAACAAGGCTGCATGTTAAAGCAATCTTTTCCCTTAATCAATAAAGTACCAACGATAAAGTACCAACAGGGATAACTGCAACCATGAGACCAAGCTATAAACATGAAACTGACACAAAGCAGTAGGAAGGATAAGGCAAAAATCCTCATACTCCACTACAATATTTGTGCACTTGATTTGATGCGAGGGCAACTTAATCAGCCAAGAAGTCCAACATTTGGCCACTGTTGAGTTACGTGTGATGTACAAAATGGGAACTTGACATCCAAATCCTAAAGGCAATTTTTAAGAAAGAAATTTCAGGCAAAGAGACTTACTAGTATATAAAAAGGAATAGTATAATCAAGCATAGGGGAACAACATATTAAAGAACAGCAGACACTCAGTCATCACTTTACCTTGTATTTCATATAGTTGGGGGTTTTTTTGTTTTTTGTTTTTGTTTTTACAATTTATAAAAATAGTGAGTTGGCAATTACATTTATTTACACAAGTGAATTATTTCCTTTAAACACTTAACTACTTAATGCTAAAAATTTCACTAAGCATGACTAAATGCACTGATTCTATTTTCCAGCTCAGCTACCCTTTGGCTTCTCAGACCTATTCAGAGTAATTTCTGAAACATAGTAGTAAAGCCATATGTAAGCCCTTACCTGAAAAATAAGAGTGACTTTGCAATTACTGCCACAGAGCACAGTAAGATTGTGCCACAATTATTAAGCTTTTTGTCTTCTCTCTGGGAATGCCTGGTCTTCAGACAGATGAGGAAAAGGTTTCTCAAGAGAAAGCAGAATGGGTCTGAGAAGCACACCTTACTCTCTATGCCCTCGAGCTAGTCATACAGGAAAACAACAAACAAAGTCATGGGGGTCCTTTTTGGAGGCAGTTATGATGGCTGCAAGGGGGAGCTGTGGGTGCGTGAAGATCTGCATCTACAGCAGCCAGCTGAACAGTCTCAACTTAGGGAATTTCACATTTTTTATTGTCAGTTAATATAAACTTTTAATTACCGATTCAGCTATTGAGAAAGACATTAAATGACAATTAAGTAAACATTTACATAAACACCTTTCCTCCCCACCATGCTGGGCTCAGTTTCAGACCTCTCTGCTCCCCTCACTCTCCCCTGCAACAGGGCTGATTTCTGCACAGGCTGTCCTCCTTTGGGGGCATCAGGACCCCACCTCAGCTAGTGGGTCAATCCTAGGCCCGTAGCCCACACATGCTCCTGGGAGCTCGTAGATATCCTGCCTCTCACCACACACGTGCTCTCGCCAAGCCATGAGGCAACTCACCAAGTCCGTAGCTGCGTGGTGCTGCACTCCTCCATTTGCAAGGAGGGCACAAAGTTCTGTCCCAGAGCCAGAAGCCAAGGTTCTGTCCCAGAGCCAGAAGGTCCGGTGAACCTCCATGAGCATTCAGGCAGGGAAAAGACTCTTCAGCAGCCACATCCTGCTCATCTACCTTTCCCCAAACACCCCCGTTCTGCCTAGGTTCCTGCTTAGCCATCAATTAGTGATAAGGGCATAGAGACGAGGTAAGAGCAGCACCCAAGGGTGCTGACTCAGGCCAGCACCTTCTCAAGAGGTATCTCCTCAGGCATGTGCCCTAAAGCACAGGCGTGTGTGAGGTTAACAGCTGCCCACACATCTCCAACTGTCGCAAAAAGCTTTTTTATTGCTAACAGACTGTCCTTTCACCTTCCTAAGACGATAGCCATGAAAGTTACAGGTAAAGCACAGGGTAAAAGGCAGTAAACTAAGCAAAACAAAAACAGAAAACACGGGAGAATAAATTTCTTCATGACTGCAAGCAAGCTGGGAAGATACCCATTTCTATAAGCAAAAATAAGGCCAAAGCATGTTATTAAGCAATTAATTCCTGCTGAGATTAATTAACAGAGTCAAGCATGTACGACCAAGCTTTTGTTTGTACAAGATTTTTGAGGCCTTAAGCTCAACCTGCTTCACACACAAACTTGATTACATTTTCACTTGTAAATATTCTAATGCAGGAAAGCTAAAAAGAAACGTAGCAGAATACAGTTGCTCAGGAGTACTGATATTCCAGTCTTTTACTATTAAAACTAGCAAAAAGAGCTACCACAAATTACTTTATATTAATTTAACAAGCAGATAGTGATCTCTTATCAACTGCAGTCCTTTGCAAAAGCTACCAAGTCTATTTTCTAACTGGTCTTCAGCAACTTCCCACATCCACACACAACTCCCCATACAAAATCCAGCTTCCTGTCCTTCCTAACAAAGGATTATCTACCTACAAATGATACAATCTCAAATGATGCAAATGATGCAAATTCTAGGTTACCTAATACTCCAAGGCGGAAGATGCCACTTAAAAATTCAGTGTCCATCCACATGGATGATGCAGAATGCAGAGCTCCTTTAGTCAGAAGTCAATAGGGGATATAAAATTTTAATTATTTGGTGCCAATTAAAAAGAAGTTCGTTTCAGCAATCAGATCTGTTTAGCTGTCTTTCAAAGATTCATTTCTGCTCTTAGTAAATGTAGCTTAAGTACCACATTTCAACACAACCCACAATCCATGGCTTTGTTTAATAAACAGTCACTGAAATAAAAGTTAATTATGCTTACGAAATTAAAACAAAAAAAGGCATAGTATTTGATTGCTTTCTTTTTCACATTGGTGCCATCAATGCCTATTTAGCACCAAAAAAAAAATCAACTCTGAAAAAATAAAAGCCACTGTCTGGAAAAAAAAAAACTGCTCTTTATAAATTTTATTCACATCAGTTAGTACATCAGAGCCTCTGTGTGAACCACAGAACTCACTCGTTTTCACCACCTCTCATGCCTTACTAGTACACCCTAGCATACTGAAGTCCCACTGGAAACAGCTGAACAGTTATGTCACTAGTAAAACAGTGAATTTCTCAGACATATTGTCGTATATTTACCAGCCATGAAACCAAAATTTGACCTGGCCAGCTTCAGAAAACTGTTCTATAGATGTCTGGTCTTTTGAACCAGTGTCTACTGGGTCAACTACTTCACATATTCTCAGCAACCTTCATTAACAAGTTCTTATTGACTATCCAACATTCCTAATCCTAATTAAAGAATAAAAAAGAAAGGCAAAGGCAAGAAAAAAGAGGCATAACCCCCCCCCCCCCCTTCTCCCCCACCCCGTTCTCTCACCAAGAAAATCCTGTGGCTTCTTGGTTTGGGAATGCCATTGCAGTAAGGGATTACCCCACGAATATAAGCTTTTTTTTTTTTTTTTTTTTTGGTGGCAAAAACTTGAAGTAGATTGGAGCTTTGGATGGAAAAACTTGTCTCAGTCTTGCATCTCATCTCTTAAGCAACTATTCAAAAAAAATTAATTCAAACTAACTAGCAATATGAATTCGAGGTAGACTCTGAATCAAACTAAACCTCTGTGCAGACGCCTGATACAGAATTAATATCCTTAATTAACACCCACCATAACAGGCACAGTGATCTGAAGCAGATGGTAGATACAAAGAGAAGCGACACTATCTAATTAATTCACTTAAAAGCAAATTTAGATTAATTTCCTCAAGTGTTTGGATATTAAACTTTTCTTTTAAGCTTTAACTTTTTATGAGGCTTTAATTAAACAGTCTATGGCTTAAGAACAAAAAATAAAAAATAATTTTAAAAAAGCACTAGATTATGCCTGCTGTCTCCAGCCTCTGCACTTTCCAGTCTCTAATGAGTCTACAGGAGTCTTGTTCAAACCAAGGCAGGTCCACAGCAGCATCACTATTTACCAAGAGCGGCTTTCTGTGACAGCCAGAGAGTGACATCCACACCTCAGTGTGCTATCCAAGCTTACCTTCCAGCATGAGGAAAGAAGCATGCACACCTCTCCTGAAGGAGACCACTAAAACGGCTCACATAGTGCTTAGACTGAGTAGGAATTGCATGACGATTAAAAGGTGTTAGTGTTTTTTCTATTATAGCAATGCCACAAATCAAGTTGAAGGCCTGAACTTACTACATACCATTTGACAGAGTGAAGAAATAGATGATGCCTCTCTCCCAGAGGTTCATAATTTGTGCAGAAAAGATAACCAGACTGTCCTTCTTCAAAAGCTTGGCTGAAATTTCCTGTAAATATCTGTTGAGAAAGCTCATTGCTCTCCTTCAGAGTCTTAAAACTTTCCATTGATACGACAACTTCAAAGGCTCATTAATAAACCACTTGATAATACGTCAAAATCCTTAGCATCTCACTAACCTGTCCCCTTCCTGTCTTTCTATTTCTATCCACCTCTTCGTCTCTTGATTTACTGTTCTGTTTTTTAAATCGTTGGGAAATTACTACCTTTTTACCCGTACTTCTGTGCACTGCCATTCCTAGACCCTGGGGCAATGAAAAGAATGAAATATTTCAAGTGAAAAAGAGAACTGGGATTTAAAAAAAGGGGGGGTTTCCCCGAATAAGCCAGTTAATAGAACAGGTTAATGATATGTTTTGCACCTTAATAAACATCAAAATAGGTGAAAGATTTATAAAATATAGACCACAATTGAGCATTGTTTCTTTATCAGTGTATTCATTATTACAGACTCTTTTCTTTGGTAGTAAAGTAGAAGCATGAAACATCAGAGGAAATTAAACATGTTTAGAAAAACAAGCTTATTCTAAAAGGCGGAAGCCAGGACCATCTTATAGCATTTCAACTTTAGGCTTGATAAAATAATTTTGTCTTCAATATTTTTCTCCCTTAAATGACATTTTAGGTGGTGTTAGATGAGCTATATTTTCAAAATAGTGTACAGGTGAGACACCTTATATTTGTCCAACCTCTATGCTGCACAAGATTTAAGTTTTGAATATATCTAATTTTAGGGAGTGAAAGACATGTTAAACTGCATAAAATTGGAAAATCTCACTAGGATGAAAAGCTGAGAAGTTTCTAGGAAAATTTCTTCACTTCCTATGATTATTCATGTGTTCTTAATGACAAGGGACTAAAAGCTTAGCTTCTGCAAATATCCTCCCAAAACATCCTACAGTTTTCAACATTAGCATGGCATTTAATATCTCTAGAAAAGAAAGTCAATTTAACTATTAGTCCATGCCACTATCTCATGATGTGAGATTCAACTGAAGAGTAAACAAGTTCCTACAACACTTGAAGGACAAGAAACACAGCCACAAACTCAAAGAAAGGAACATTTTTGAGATTCATTATTGAATAAAGGCAGTTATAAATAAATAAAAATTCAAGCCTAGTAAGAGCTTTCAATCATCTCAAAGGAAATGTAGCAGTTCTTTCTGTAAATCTATGTTTCTGTGGAGTCCTGGGTGGACTAGAGGATCACATTATAGAGAACAACATGGGTTCGGTTTGCCTGGGTTGAACCCCAGCTCTGAGCACAGTTGTTCCTGAAATCATCCATTTTTAGACAGACCAACTTGGAAATTCTACATCTCTAAGACTTGACAGAAAACAGAAGAGACAGAAAGAGAAACAGGCTCGAGATGCAATCTGGTTCCGCCAGGTCTTAATGACAGAGATTTTTTACTGTTCTTAGCCAGAAGAGCTGTTTCCCATCATTGCCATCTTTTGGTCTTCAGCTTATTTAGGCAGCAACTCATAATCACCAAACACTGTGTTGTAGGGAAGTAATAATATTAATGATATATAAGCAACCAAACAAGGAATATTTACAGTGACTTCTTCAACCTCTCATAACAAAA
Organism: Tinamus guttatus; assembly: GCF_059628265.1. NCBI lineage: Eukaryota > Metazoa > Chordata > Aves > Tinamiformes > Tinamidae > Tinamus > Tinamus guttatus. The sequence continues at coordinate 442,228 of NW_028289051.1, forward strand.
CTCTGATTTATTTTGAAAGCTAACATGAATATGACCACAGAAAGCCAGAAGTTAGAAATAACTACAGCAGGCAAATATCAGCTGAACAGATTTTGAATGAATTCCACAGCAACAAGAATATCAACCTGCGATTTCCTGTTTCAAGACCTTTCCTCAGCATCTCCCATAATTAACACAGCTTTTTAAAAACTATTTCTTTATTTTCCCTGAAGTTCTTCATGCATTATTAGATACATTTTTGATTCAAATAAAACCTTCATAATCTCTTTCAAAGACATTAGTATAACATCCTTACAGATTGTGACTTATCAGCTGTGTTTCACACGCTATGAAATCTTGCATAATATTTCAGTTCTAAATATCCAACTTGAATTGCCATCAAAAACACCCAATGATACTTTATTTCCTTTGTATCAAACACTACTCAAATTCAATATTGAATATATTAAAAACATATATAACTAAAGGGTTATTTTGATGAATGATCTCATTTAGCAACATAAAAATACCTATCCAAAAGACCTTTCAATAATAATTTGGCTTCTGGCTACCTGTTATAGGTATATAAGCATATATCTCATATCTGGAAAATCTGTCTTCAAACCTAAGCATATGGTTTCCTTTAGGAAGAGAAAACTAAGCAGATGTTATAAAGCCATTTAAGGTCACGACAGTATTTTGCCAGAAGCACAGAGCTGAGTTGCAGCTATGACACCATAGCACTGTGGTACTTGAATAGAAAGCTGCAACAACTTGAAGACAGGATTTATTAAAAACACGAGGTTAAAAACAAGCAGTTGCATTTCCTAATGATAATACACATGCAGAAGCACAAATATTGCCTATGACAACGGTGGCTTTTAATTTCATCGCTTGAGAACACAAATGCAAGATGCTGTCCCTTCTCAAAGAAAGAATATTCTGTCCCTCCTTTACTGAGATGCTCAAGAGCACTCTTTATCCACTAACAGCCATCACTAACACAGGCACTGCTAGCCACATAAATAGGGCTGCAATCTTTCCCCTCTACTGTCACTTTCTAGGGGCAGATTTGGGGATAACATATTTGCAGAACATTCAAGACTTAAGAATTCAAATTTGAATTCCAATATCACAATATGTTCAGCAGCAGATTTCTAAAAAGATATGTGGAATTTAGTTAAAAAAAGAGAACAAAAAGCTAAAACTGAAACTGAATTCTCTTTTACCATGTAGCTCAAGTACTCCTTCAGAGTACTCAGAAATTTCTAGTGCTTTAAGCACAGGATCTGGAAAAACATTTGGAGGAAAAGGTTGTACTGGCTGTAGCCATCTAATAGAAGGGGACTTCTCCGAGAGAGCTCTGTGACAAATCTCTCAAAACCTAGTTTTAACATCCAACATATCTGCCCTACTAGAGTCGGTTAACACGTGAATTCTTCACCAAGCTTCCTGTGGGCTTGTGCCCTGATTCCTTCCCAACTCCTGATGCCTAGCGGGAACCCTGCCGCAGCCAACGGCACAGCACCCCTGCTGCTGGCTCAGGCCTAAGGCCACCCCCAAAGCTCACTGTTTCGCTCCTGGGTGGATGCAGGTGTCTACAGAAAAAGAACAACAGCAGAGGACGACCTTATATATCACCTCCCTTAAAGCCTTCTGAGACACCCAAGAGTTTTGATCAGAGACTGAGGAGGTTTAGACAGAAATGACTTCCCAGATCAAACACTTTCTCTCCCACACTTACCAGTCCGCAGTTATCCAAACCCATTAAGGGAAGACAAGCAGTAGAGGACTATGACACATGACTCAGAAAGGAGGCAAATTCCTTGGATGTGCCTCTAGATCATGAGGCAAAAACATCTGGTTATCTGTTTCTTAAGTAAAGTCAGGCTAAGCTTGCTAGCATATCAATCTATCTACAGCAAGAACATTCGTTATTTTCTTGCAAGTGTGAATGTATTAGAATTTCAGTACTTCCCACTAATGTAAACAGGCACTCTAGGATTTTACTACTGTGTTGGAGTTCTGAACTTGAACAAGTAACTCCACCAAATCAGCACAGAAAAGTTCTGCACAAGATTTCTGCAGTTGAAATTGTACTACACCTCTCTCTCTCACCCAGAATATGTTACAGTAAATCCAAAATAGGCTATGAGACAGATTTACCATGCTCAGCTTGCTGCTCAAGAAGAGGAATACTGACTGATCTACTTTTAAATGCAAGCTGTAGTTGCCCACAGAGAATCACTACAATTGCCAACTGTTTCTGTGGGTCAAAGCACTCTTTAGGCACCCTTTTCTGTATCTGAATTGCAGTTCAGACAATGTATGTGTGCAATATATGTCTTAGTCCAAACTATGAAATGCCAGTCTGATCAACAGATTGACCAACAGGTAATGACTGAACTCATCAAATATTTCTTGATTGCTTTTTCAAACAGACCCCATTACTTATCAATTAAGCAGTCAAATAAATACATAATTAGCAAGTAAGGCAGCAAAAATCTGCTCGGCTAATCTATCACATCTCTCTTACACTAAAGCATTCCTAAAAAAAGAAGCAAATTATCTAATAGCTGAATTGAATCAGTATTACCTAAATCTCATTAACTCTCCTAGGGTGGCTTAGGTCACTTAAGTTGCTTTTACTCCATGCTTCTGGGAGCACCTTTACATGATTTGAAGCAAAGTTTAACTAGTACATTTAAACTTAAAACCTTTAGCTATCTCTCCAACTTTAAGTTTATATGATGGTATTATCTAATCCATAAGCCAATGACTTGAGAAATACTAAGGCGAAGTTTACCAGCACTTACTCACCTCCACGATCTCGTGCTGCTAAGTGCTGTCCTCTTCTTAAAGTAATGTCCAACTGGTACATACTGGGCTCCGCAGAGGGCAAATGGGCATTACTAGGTCCAACTGAATTTGTTGTCTAGAGGGAAAAGGAGAAAAAAAAAATCAGTCATTAATGTTACTAAAATTTTCAGCTAAGGTATGTGTTTTTTCCTCCACTGGAGTACAACCAGGAAGGCAAAAACAGCCGAGGGCTTACAGCACCATCTGGACTAGTGATTTCCCGTACCCTCAAGCCTTCTATGTAATAGTAATAATCTAATCAGTGAATAAAATTCTCTCTTTCTTCTGGCTACTTATAAATGCATTTACAACTTTGCCAGTGACTGAATTATTTAGCAAAATGTGTGTTTTTTCCATTGCAGGGAGAGGAGAACATCATCAAATTCAGTTGTATCTCTTCCTTTGTAATGTGTTTGTAGTTTGAGTAAATAGTTCCTGTTTGCCAGGGCAAAGATAAATCAGGGCTCCCACAGCAGTTACTTGCATAAGCTGTAACACGAAGCAAATAGATAAATAAAAAGCCAGAACCAAAGGAACTCTCTGGACTGAATCAGTGTAGATCTCTTCCAAATGACAAAAGGAGAGAAATGAAATTTTCTGCTAAACTTAGCAACTTCTGGAAAAGAGATCTTATAACACCTATTTCTAACTGACTTCTAAATACACTTCTTGCTTGAAATATCATATTTCAATCTAGAAAAACTGTGACTGTTATATATTCACAGGACACACAGAAGCTTCATATATTATACGCATGTAGTGCAATCACTCCACAATTTTATGCTGAGATATAAATTTTTAACATTAGTGCTATCAATATTTTATTATGTGATTTTAAGCCCTCTATAAGTGTGTCGGGGTGGAAAGAAGCATGATGAGTGTCTGTGTTCTCCAGGATGTTTCTAAGTCCCACACCACTTCAACAAGAAACTTCCAATTTCATTTCTCTTCCTACCCCCCACATTTTTAAGGGTAATAACGAAACTAAATCGTGAAGAACAAGCACAAAATAAAGCAAACTAAGGAGTCTTATATGCCAGAGTCATGACTCAGAGCCTCATGAGACTCTCACAGAAGTCACCCACAGCCGCCTTCTGAATAGCCAGCTACTCACTCATCACCTTGTTGCTTCTTTTTCTGCTCCCCTCTCCGAAGTACTGGCCACAAAAAGAGGCAAAGTTACCATAAGGGGAACCAAAATCCTCCCACCAGTTCTGCAGTGCTCATGCTTTAGTACAGACAAAAAATGGTAAATGAGCTGCACTGAAACTCAGCCCAGGGCATGATGTGTAAGGAAGAATTTGGCTTTGGGAGAAAATAATGAACACTAAAATTTTCCCTCCTCTTTCTTGCCTTTCTACATGAGCTTGCTAATATAAAATAAATAAATTGCTTAACTGCCACATCCTACCAAATGACATCAAGAAAAATGTATTCTCTGTAGCCAGAAGAAACCTCATCACAACCGGAAGTGGTTGTGGCCCACAATGCTGTTTCACACCGGCTCTTACAGAGTGAGAACAAGCTCATAGAAGGATCTCCTGCCCTCACTTTCAGTATCTACCCACAAGGTCTTGAACATCCTTTTCCTTTACTAATCCTTTAGCAAAAACTTTGATATTCCCATTCAAAAGTATAAAGGCAATTTAGTAACCATTTCACTTCTATATAAGTAAAATCTTCTGAGGGAAGGCAATGCCTGAATTTATGTCTTTGGAATGATTTTTATTAGCAGTCTTGTCATTATTATGCTTTAAAATATTCTTCTTAGTGCAATTATGACTGAATTTTAAGACTTGACAATCTCCCATAGAATTCTTATTAATCTGGTTCAAAGGAAACCTTTTGTTTGCCACTACACACGCTGCTGCTGAAGCCACTGCACACCACTGTGTGGTGTGTGAACTTCAACGGCTTCAGTCGTGATGAAAATGCTTCATGTAAAGAAGGTCAAGAGAGGGATCTCACTAATGACACTTCTTCTGTTGTGCTCTTGTTTTTAACAGATATTGAACTCTCATGGGCTGTTCTTTTGCTGAGCAGCATGAGTAACACTATGAGCTACTTTCCCTTTAGGTGACACATTCATGGCAATTTCTGCCAAAGCCTAGATTTAAAATGAATGAATCTACAGCTACAACTCATTCATGACTCATGATATGACAAATAGATGTTCAAACGTGACCAGAACATATGCACTGTGGTTGAGCTGACCTGCTCAGTGCATTCACACTTCCAATGAGCTTTTAAGTGGCACTCTTCCTTTAAGCACATTTTTCAAGATATCGACATTATAGATAGTCTTTCATCTGAAAGACTATTTCCAATAGCTTAAACCCAGGAAGCATTAATAAGCCAATACATATATAAAAATATATATAGGCATCCTCATCATTAAACTAGACTGATTGTTTAAAAATATGAAGATGTTTATCTAAAGATTAGTCATCTACTGAAACAAGAGTCAGAAGACATAAGATACTGCGGTGAACTCAGGCAGAACAGGCTCGTGGCCATCCTACAGGCCGCACAAAATACCACAGTGAGCATCTGAGCACGTTAATACAAAGGAAGGCTCTTTATCAATTTCTATACATGTAATTGCACAAAGTGTTATTGTTCAAGGAAATTGAATCGTTCTTTGGTCTTCCAATGCTTGGTGTTAGCATCCTCTCAGGGGGTTGTACTATGCAAGTTGACACAAACTGCAAACTATTTTCAGACTGGGGATAAAAGATCTGGATTTTCCCAATTCCTAATTTATGTCCCAGGTCCATGGGACATCAAAGGAGGAAAAAAAAAATCTGATAAATTGCTAGATCTGCATCAGTACCAAAGCCGAGCAGCTGTGCAATTTTACACTAAATCCAATACTTCTGCTTTGCCAAGCATTCACTAGTAGGAGGGCAGTTTCTGCTCAATAGGAAGGAGAAATGAGGCCATTCTGCAACTAAGGATTTACCAAAATCACCACCATGGCCACATAACATCATTTTTATAGTTCATTAAAACCACAGACTGCAAAACAAGAGCAAAAATTAGAACTACGATGATGTCCTAGATGACACTTTGTAGCATGCTAGCATTCTGCTTGGTGGCAAATCAACAAAAGCTGAGGAAGAGCTGAAGAAAAAGGAACTAAACCCCTGTAAAACAGGGCTATATTTCAAAGCAAATATAAAAGAGCATTCTGGGATTTAAAATATTATCAGAAATGTGCAGAGACTAGCAACAGCATTTTATAGCGGCTATCAACAGGCTTTCTGATTACCCACATATGTGCTTCAGCCAGGACTTGCCACTGGTGAAGTCTGTCACATAACAGATGCTTCCCATAGATACATAGATATGATATGGCTGTTTAGAACTACATTAAAAAAAAAAAAAAAAAAAAACTCAACTGCGGTTGTCAAGATTTTGAGTTGGATAAAACATAGTGATGAACTGCACAGTCAGATTTTGCATATCTTCCCTTTATCACATAATGACAGTAAGGTCATATACACACCGCCTGAAATCCCTCTGCATTATGAAAGAGCTGTAAGCTTAACATAATTCCTGCAGGACACAAGCTGGGCAACCACGGCACCAAATCATATCCATCCACGTCCTGAATATGTCCAGCTTAAAATTGCAGGACACACGCTGTGGAGTTGTAACCTCTGAGGGGGTTATTGAAAAAGAGATTAAAGCGAGGCATGACTAGCGAAAGAGGAATAAGCTGGAAGAGCAAACAAGTGCTCCTCTTCCCCCACAGTGGTTACGTTGATGCTTGAGTAAAGTGACCACAGGTTTGTTCGTTTGTTTGTTTTTGTCACCCTCATCCTTTTTGTTCAACATACATAATTAAAACTTCAGGTTAGGACAATCAGTCTAGGACATTTTCTATTTCTTTCTCTTCGAAAAATCCTATAAAACATGATCTCTTGGGTTCATAGAAAAGCATTACTTTCCCCGAAAGACACCTGCATTCCTAAGCCACGCTTTGGGCTATACAACAGCAACCTACATGAGGCATTCCACAAAAACAGCCCTTACTGTGCAAATGTGTATCCAGCTACATATATTTGAATGCAATGCAAATACACAGGGCTACTATCACCCTACTGCTTCATACCACTGAGCTCTTTGTTTGTTACTTCTGTGCAAATTAACACTTCAAACAATTATTTCCAAAGATTAATGCAAGAAAAATACAGAATGACTAGGAAAATACCAAAACTGTATTGTATATGAGATACAATTGACAGCTGTCTGACATAAGCAGAGATGTTAGTTGGCAACTTTTTACTCTTTGCAAGGAATACAGAGGATGCTGTTGAGCAGATCTTTCAAAGGAATAACATGGAGTAAGAAAGGCTTCTTTTCTTTCTTTCTTTTTTTTTTTTTACGCTTTCAGATTTTCTTAAAAATGGATAGCAATAAAATTGAGGAAATTCTTTTGAGATTTTTTAACAGAACTTGATTTAATAACTTATTTTTGAGTAGTAAAGGTATAAACTGGGACAATTCATTTTGGCACATTACCAGTACAAAACTATTTCTTTATTATCTGAACATACTAAAAAGATCTTTCCAGAAGCATCTTTCCCAGCTGCATGGAAACTAGTAACTGAAGAGAAGCACTGAATATACACACAGTATCAAAAGTATAGTTACTCATTAAAGACTGCATTTGAATGGAGAAAGGAATTTGCAAGCAGCTATTATAGCTGAGATCACTTTGATTTGCTTTGAACTGAAGAAAACACTTCCATAAATTGGAAACTAAATTATTCCTAAAGCATATTCAGGTCAATTCTACACTCAAAAATAAAGAATACTGAAATTCTTCATTATAAACACTTCTGAAGTCTCTAAACAAAACACACTGACTGTCCTTCATTTAAATACCTTTTCTTGTGTGACAATTAATAGTCTTTACACATACTGCAATGCGGATAGATTAACTTAAGACTAACTTAAGTCATTCCCAGCCTTATTATTTATTTTATTTAGGTAGATTCCACAAAGAGACTTTCTTATTTTTGACAGTCTCAACATCTGCCCCGTTTAGCAGTATCATGTTAAGGGCACAATCGTCGAGATAGTGACACTACATTATCTTATGTCAATAATATTTCTTGACGATTTACTTGCTGATCTACCCAGCATCAATAGTTACTGCACATCCTTCACACAGTTGCAGACTCTTTTTCTCTTTTACAAACTATTTCAAATCTTTTCCAAGCTGGAATTTTATATTTGAGTCTGTGGACACACATTTATGCACATCACCTTTTACCAAGCAAACCCCAACCTCACTGTTAATGCACTGTCGCTGCAACCCCCTGCACTCAGCGGAGACGCCCACTGCACAATCACTGATAACAGAATGGCATGCAAATTAGTGGCTGCATATTCACTTCCTGAAATAATCTATCTAACCAGATAGTTAAGCATCTTGAAGAATGAAAACCTTAGTCTGCCTGAAGGTGCCAATTAAGGAGTAATTTTCTGCTTCCAATTTTGTACACAATAAAAAGTAATTTTCAGTACCAGAAATAGGTATAATACTATAAGGCTGAATAGTACAAAAAATACATATATACGGAAGTCACATGCTTTTCCTATCTAATGGAGAGCCCAGAACTCTTACATATTTTAAGATATTCCTCCACTTGTCATAGCCGACTAAACAACTGTTTAAATACGAGAGAGAGAGAAAAAAAAAAAAAAAAAAAAAAGGAATGCATGCTTTCCCAATTTAGCAGCTACAATGCCCAAGCACTTCGAAATTAGTATTTGTATTACCAGCAATCCCCAATGGAGAACTCCACAATAGGAAAGATGAATGATACTGGAATATGGTATTACTGGTCCGTGATACCAGAGATTTCAGTTCTTCACCTGGTCCATGCCTAATGCAAAACAAAACAAAACTAACAAAACAAAACAAAAACAAGCCTAATTCTTTAGACAATTGGCAAGCTATTCACATCCCAGCTCCATCACTGACTGATGGAAGATGAAAAAAAGAGAAAAAGTAATCTGGCCAGAAGTTCTCCAAAGTGTCCTAAAAGCCTGTCAAAATAGACGCTGTACAATATTAACCCCCTTAAAAAATTATCTGGAATCTGCAACTGATGTGTCACATATTAGAGGGAAAGAAATACCTCGCCAAAAGGAAAAGACAAAACCCAGCTCCTACTGATTTCCTGAGGATGAATGGAAACTTTATGAGCAGCAGCATCTACCACAGAGCACAGTGTTCTGCAGGATAGGAACCTGCTTAGGGCCTGGAATCACCAAATACAGGATACAATGGAAAAGCCCTTTTCAGTGAGCATTACTCAATGCCTTTCTGGCAAGCATCAAAAATGACAGGATAACTTTCAGTCTCCGGAATAAATCCCTACTGTCATAAATTATTGATTGGGGCCAGAGGAAAATGAAATGAAATGTGAGCAGCTTCCAAACAGCGAGTCAGTCAGCCTGGTGGAGCAGTGATGAAGCTCTGCAGATGAGCCAGTAGATTTAAATTGCTTTCTCTTGGAAAGGGTACAACTTTTCTTCTAACAATCTCCAATGACAGATTGTCCTCAATTGGTCATGGAAGATCCTTCAGCTGCTTCCAGTTATAGACAACAGGCAGTTACACAGCTTCGTCATCTGGAGGCGGATGAAGAATTTTGAGTTATTAGCTGTTTTAGGCTTTGAATTTCTTGAGTGGGCAGCTTACGTTCAAGAATTGACTCTTCTGAAAGATGTTTCCCTCCTCAATTCATGAGGAGATACAGTTCTGATTCATGAATAAATTTGGAAATCTAGTCTACTAATAATGGTGGAATATATAACTCTGGAGAACTAGAGCACTGGTGACAGTTGAACATTTTATGCTGTTCACATAATCTAAACTTTGTCCATCTTTGTAAAACAGGCAATTACCATCTTACTCAGACTCCCTGAAAGCAAATATGCCTATTACATGGTCTTATTGGCCAGACTAGAAGAGCCACTGTCCTGACAAAGACACCACTCTGTGCTAAAAAGTGGCCAGGAGAAACCAGTGAATGACACTTCTTCTCCACACCATCTGATCAGACCCACTACAGGTCACTGTTGCTAATCAGCTCATTCCAGATGTACCCTGCAGGCAACATGCTTGCTACCCAACAGCATGCAGGTTGGAGGAGCAACCTTCTACAGCATCGGATAGGCTCACAAAGAACCCTGTTAGAGAAAAATAATCCCAATTCCAGAAAAAAAGATAGATTAAAAACAGAAGAAACAAGTAAATCAACTGACTGTCAACTACAAACTGTTAAAGACAGGAGAAGACAGACACTTAGAGAAATTAAGTGCTCTGACTCAAGCTTTAACTGGTGAGAAGGAAACAATTTAGGAGCTCTTCCCTCCTGTGTACCATCAACGGATGCAATATCTCCCATTTTCCCTCTTTCATCAATGCTGACTAGGAAGCTCTTCACCCCAAAAGGACTGGCAAATACCCGAACACAGTGGAATAAGAGGAACTGATCTTCTTTCATAGGCAGCTTGCTAAGAAACTTGAGGACAGTCCCAAATAATCAGGGATCACCCAAATTTCAGCAGAAGAGCTTTATTTGCATTGTTACTGATGTACTTCACTTGACTGAGCTGTGCGTGGTTTCTCAACCTGAGTTAATCCTGTCAAGGAGGTTCATTAATCCAGAACAGACTTATTTTGAAATTCAAGGCAGCTTGGCCAACAGTCATTGGGATTTGCTGCAGTATCTTTCTCCCTAATCCCATTCCCTATCCTGTCTCTTTTATCCACATGTATTATAGAGTGAAATTGGGCAACAATCTTTGATAAGAAAAACCTAGAGTCACAAGGTAGAGAGATTTGCTCTTAGGTCTAGAGATGCCAAAAAGAATGACACTCACCCTTCATTAACTACTAAATAAGTATAGATACACAAACAAGTAGTGCATATTGTTTCTATTATTTTATTACGAGATTCTGGAGTATTGTGTCCAGTTCTGGGCTCCACAGTACAAGAGGGATGTGGAGCTGCTGGAGAGAGTCCAGCGCAGGGCTACAAGGATGATCAGGGGCCTGGAACATCTGCCCTATGAGGAGAGGCTGAGGGAGCTGGGCCTGTTCAGCCTGGAGAAGAGAAGGCTGAGAGGGGATCTAATCAGTGTCTATAAATACCTCAAGGGAGGGAGTGCAGAGGATGGTGCTGGTCTCTTTTCAGTGGTGGCCACTGATAGGACTAGAGGAAATGGCCGGAAACTGAAACATCAAAAATTCCATAGGAACTTAAGGAAAAATCTCTTAACAGCGAGGGTGACAGAGCACTGGAACAGGCTGCCCAGAGAGGTTGTGGAGTCTCCTTCTCTGGAGATCTTCAAAACCCATTTGGACACAGTCCTGTGCCACGTGCTCTAGGTGACCCTGTGTGTGCAGGGGGGTTGGACTAGATGATCTCTAGAGGTCCCTTCCAACCCTAAGCATTCTATAATTCTATGATTCTATGATTATTCATCCTCCTCATGAGGAAATTACCAACAGGGTATCTTATGCCATGGGAATTCTGAGTTGCTTCCTGTCCTTAGTCTTATATATACCAAAATCTCTCATGTCTCTTTAGAAAATGAGCATCTCTAAATAAAAGTTTAAAACAACTGTTAAACAAGTAAAATTACTTATTTAAATTTCCTTTAAACAAATAAATTTAAAAATATACTAAATATAAAGTCTGATGAATTAGAGACAATGCATAAACACCGATTACTTCAAAATAAGCATATATACAACATGCCTTTATGCTGAGATGCTCCCATACTGTAATTTAAACCTTTCCCCCTAGATACTCTAGTCTTATTTTCCTGTATACCAATCCATTATTTTCCATGGTAGAGTAAGACATATTGCATATCACCGTATAAATATGAAGCTGCTTCCTTGTAAAGGATATACTATATCATGGTTCCTACTTAAAAATAATATGTATGTAAAAACCGCACCAAATAAGTTATCAGAGATTATTTTTACATCACTAAGTACTGTGCAAATATTTACATCATCAATTGCTTAAGTCTTCAGCACACACAAACCACAGTTCCAATTTCAAGTTAACAGCAAAAAGAGAATAAAACACTGCTCTTAATGCAAAATATACTCCATGATCTTGTGTCACTTTTTTAGAAAGCACTATAGTTTACGATGTCCATATGCCACGAGACCTTCTGTGCAGAGCGTATATGATCCACATATTGCAGAGACAATATAACAGCATATGAGTTTCTTCTTCTCCAGTTGAACAATTAAGTCACAGATTCTCATTAAACCAAATTCACTTCCAGTGTAATTCTAGTCAAGGTAATGTATTTGCATCAAGAATAAGTGTTTTTAAATTACTTCACAGAATCTTAAAAAGATCTTAAATTTACCCTATTCACCAAAAAAAATCCCATTAGTATAATCATTTTCAAAAATGAGAAAAAAAATCCTGCTTCTTTCAGCAGAAGAAATGAAAAGCATGAAACAAATTTGATCCAACTTTTATCTGTGCAAAAGCATTCAGTTCCCAGGACAGTGAAAGAATGAGTACCTCTGGGCCTTTTTAGTTTTAAGATTATTGGAAGTTACACAGGCTGAGTACGTTTTTGCAAGAACACATGCACTCATACATCTATGCATGAGATGCATCTGCAGAAAGTGAATGGGAAAATGGACTCTAAGGTGACTAAAATCACGCTCATTTTGTGTTCAAATTAAGCATTATAGTCCTAAAAATGTAATTCCTTGAAGCACTAAGATCATACCTGCTCTTATAGTTTTCACCAAAGACTATGCCTCAAGCACTGTGCTACCTAGTTTTGGGCAGCGAGCATTTCTACCGTCTCCAAAGCCACTTGCACTGGTGAGCACAAAAATGCTCCCGCTTGCCTGAAGAATGCAGAATCACACTGCAAGCTCCAGCCAACAGAGCACCCAGGGGTAACTTGGGCAGAGAGCACAGACTTTGTGTGCAAGCAGGAGCCAAGCACAACAGGCTCTCTCTGCTTCAGGGGGGTGAGTGCTGCAGCCAGCATACACTGTGCACATCGCTCCCTTCAGAAAAATCAATCACCCATCGTCATGGACAGCATATGCCCCCTGTCCACGTTTTCTCGGCAGAAAAATCACACTAAATATCTCTAATGTCATTTATTCATATTACTAAAAATAGCTAAGAATACACACACACACACACACAAGTAACTGGTGTTACTCAGTAAGAGTTTTATATTATATGACAAGGTTAGACTATAAATTTTGTAAAATACAGCATGCAAAACACAGCATTGGAATTAGATGGAATTAAAAGAAATGCGTTGATAGAGTCATTACAAAACAAAACAAACCGATTCTGAAAGAAACTTTCTTACTGCTTTTTAGCCTTGTAGATCAAAAGATTAATGTGAGACGATAACCCTAGACTATTAAAAAACAAATGACAAAAATATTTTAAAAGAAGATTCATGCAGTAAAAGCTAAATTTATTTGAACATTCACTGCCTAGATACTTCGATATATTTCAGCTTATCACTTCCCATTAAAGAAAGTATTACAGATACAAAAATTAAAAAAAAAAAAAACATAATCATCACAGCAGGATTTGAGTATTTGAGAGTAACCGAGAAGGTGAAGCAGCAACCTTCAAACAATCAAACTCGTAAGTAAATAAGAGACTTTTCTGTTAACACAGAGAGTTCGGCATGAGAATGATCGAGGAGATATCCCAGTACTATACCTGCAGAGAAAAAGCCTTCCATATTCTAAACCAGAGCAAACACTAGTGTGCCCATGAGCAACTGATGCTACTTTCTCTCTTTCTCTTACCTGTGATTTTGTACTTGTTAAACCAAAGCAATGTTTTTCCTCATTCTACATTATACTCTGAGGCCATGAAATTTCCACCAAAAACACCCAAACCCATTTTTAGATCTTTTAGAACAGAATCTAATATCCTATCACATCGCATCTAATATCACATCAGAGCTTGCTTTGCAAAGAAACTGAATTCCTACCTTATTGGGTGCAAATTGAGAAGTGCCTTTAGCCTTCAACTATCTAAAATAGCATCCCGTGAAGGAATAAAACTCTTTTGCGGCACAAAGATGCTCGTAAAGGCTAGACTAACCTTGTGAGCTGACAACTCGCTCAGTAGCACTGCTCACTTCTGGTGGGTGGCAACAGCTCTATGCAAACACCACTCGACTCCTGCTACGAACTGCAGCGACTCAGAATGAAAGTAAGATGAAGTCCTGATACACTAGTGTGTTTCTACACGCATTCAGAGGAAATGACTCAACTCCCTCCTCATCTTTAAATGCTAAAAACTGCCTCCTTCCCCTTCCCACAATGCATCGGTTTTACTCCTTTAGCAACTCTCTGTACCTCAGATTAGACTGTTTCTAATCCAAAGGGTCTCAGTTTTCTAAGGTTTGCTTTGCTTAAATCAAGCATAAACCTCTGCAGATGAGCAGTCAGAACAGTTTTCAAATGTGGATTCTCTCTTCATTGGCTTCCCCTGTTCCTGCAGAGCTCACTTGATGATGGGGATGCTCTCTTGGAGTGGCGCAGTTTACAGTGGAGTGTGTCAGATGAGATTAAAATCCGGTGGCATAATTCTGAAATACTGATTTTAAACAGAATGGATAGCCAGAAGGCACCTAGTCTGTGGCTAAATGTGTAAACCCTCCTCCCCTTTTTTTCCCCCAGCAAGTCTTTGGTGGAAAAGAAACACTGAAATAACTGTTTATGTATATATGAATATAACACACACACATATACGCACACATTCATGTGTCATTCATGGGCCTAATGAAAACCTATTAAAAACTCCACGCTGATCCTCAACAATGATGCCTGTGATCCTTGCACAGGGCAATAAAGCTTAGCACTCTCTGCCTAGTACACAGGTTGGCTACTAAGAACATTCCACCTCTTTCTTCCTTAATTTTAGCTTAGTTTATCACTCCTGTAGGTCAAAGTTTAGTATTGATTTGGCACTCACTCCAGGAACAACAACAACACAAAAGGAAAACCTCAGTTCTAAGGAAGAAAAAAAAAGAGTAAACATCAGACTCACAGAACAAGCCAGTGGCTACAGCTTCCAATAGACTTGGATCGGATGAGATGCACTAAAATAATACACATCACAGAAATAAAAGTGGAAGAATCCTCAAAACATCATCACACCCATGGCATGGGGGAAGATCAGTTATATAAGACAGTACTGAAATCTCTGTGCCAAGAGCTGAAGAGAGTTTATATTTTGGCAGACTTCTTTTGAATATCAGAAGCAACTCAATGAGTACCCTATCTTCTTTCTCTACTAAAAAATATACTCCTATATAACAGCAAAGTTTCTTTGTAAAAAGAAGAGACAGTGATGGTTTTGTTCCGGAAACAGTACAGCTTCTACACGTGCCCTTGCCCATATCACTTGATCCCTCCAGGTTTCCATCACTGAGCAATAGCTCTCCCTTGCAGCCCCGATGACCAGCGCGGCCCACAGAGGAACATAGCCCGTCAAAGGAACGGGCAAGCATGTTATCTACTTTTAGTAATGCTATTTAACACTGCTGTCTACTCTCAAAATTATGAGAGACAGTGCTGCTAACTCTGGGGGAAAAAAAGAAATAAAATATCACTAAAATACAGCCTCATGGATCCCTTTCTCAGCTGATTCCTTCCAACTGCCTCCCCTCCTGTGCTGGACCATGGGCAGGCACTGATGGGGCTGCCCCATCGAGGGGCAGCCAAAATCCACCCTGCTCAGATGAGAGGTCTGAGCAGAAGCCGCCCCCGACTCCTGCCATCCCCTCAGGTTCCCTCCTGCATCTCCTGGTTGCTCGAGCCCAGGTCTGGAGCAAAGCCTTCCCGACAACCTTCCTTCCATGTCAGCAAAGGCAAGGGAGAAAGAAACAACTACAGAGTGACAAGTCCTGTCCTCAGTGTTCAAGAGAAAGGACACTGAAAGGACTCCTATGCAAGGATGGGAGAAGGGAAAGCTATTTTGTGGTCTCAGTCTTCTCCTTTTTCAAAAGTGCATTTCTTCTCAATTCCTAAAAGCAGATGGCAACATATCTTTAGGCTGATTGACATTCTGCAAATTTGATTTTAAAATCATACCACAGAAGATGAGAAATCCATTATTTTATTACTTCTGTGAGGCAAAGCAGGTCTCACAGCTCCCTGCTATAAGAAATTAAGTGGCACACAATGAACCTATGGTACAGAGAAGAACGTTGCTAAAATATACAATTTCTTCTGAAGCTCTTAATAAACTTTCTAAAGACCTTGGAAATTCCAGTTAGATGACCACTTTTGAAACAAACAACTGAAATAAGAAGTGCTTTTACCCACAGCTAGGCACATTAAAAAAATATCAACTCTGATTAATCAAACTCTTAATCTGTTCATCTGAATAAAGGCCAAGAGTTAAAACAGTGTATGCTGACCTGAAACAGTGGAGTAACTAACTTCAGTCAATACCTGGAAGACAGGCATGTTACTGGCCTGCAAAAATCTTGGAGCTCCATGAGCAGCATCAGCCTGTCAAAAACTGATTGCACAGCTCAAAGGGAAATCAAGAGTTTTGCAACCTAAGTTTAGCATTCTAAGTTCACTCACAACTAATTAACTAATACTGTTAGTATTTTTAGGTTGACAGAGCTGCCTCTTCACAGGATAGGGCAATTTTTCAGATTACTCCATTTATGGTACTGAGAACCCAGGTAAAGCCTTCATCTCACAGGACTTTTAACTTAATAACCGAGGAATAAAACAGATAACTATAATCATTAATGCTAACAACAAAAGTAGTGGTAAAAAAAACTGAGGCATAACTATTGTAACCGATTTAACTCGGCTCAAACTACTAATACAATTTCCCTATCTCAATCCATGCCTATGCTGCCTACCACAGTTTCAGCAGCATGTTACGTATACTTGGTTTCATACTACTTGCACTTGACCACATGAACCATTTCTGCCAGTGAAGTACGTTTTTCTTGGATATTTAGCTCCCTATTGAAATATAGGGGGGAAAGCAATTTTTTTTGACAATAGAAGTAGCCTGCAAAACCATAAGCTTGGCAGCGAGTCTTTAAAGGTGAGGAAGATTTAAACACTTCAGCGTGCTGAATGACAACATGGTTATATTGGAGACCGAGAGGAATGGAAAAACATGAGAAAGCTAGAAAAACTGGCAGCAGGGTTGGTTATTTGGCTTTTAACGTGACTGATGCCAAGTTTGCGTAAGTTGCCCAGTTCCCTGCTATACATACATGGAAAATATGGGCACCTTCACAGAGACAGAGCGGCACTGCCTCTCTCCTGCCCTCGCAGGGCAAACACCAAGCGGGCTGCTCAGTGTCAGAGCTGGCACCCACTCGCTCAGTGCTGATTTGGAAAAGTGTGTTTATGTGCCAGGCATGGGCAACCTGAAACAACGAGCAGATGCCGCAACTTCCCTGCCAAGTTTGTGGTCTGCGCAGCACACATATGTGTGCATGCAGAGATGTGTGCTGTCGTGAGGCACCTTCAGAAATACAGACACAGATCATTAAAAAATTAATAATAAGATAACGGGTGTCTCGCTGGAGCAGCCTCACGTGCAGAAAAGTTTACTACTTCTCGGGCCCGGAGTGAGGCAAGCTCTTGGGCCTGGAGTATGCGAGGCAACCAGGGCTGCCCTTCCAGAGGCTGGAAGTCTGTGCCTGCTCCCCATGGTGGGAGATCTCCCACACCATAGGTTGTGCTCCCGAGGAGCCCTTGGCCTTGGGGCTGCTCCTTGGGGAGCACAACCTGCCGAGCCAGGTACATCCCGCTGACAGGCTGGGTGAACTCGAGCGGTCACCGCTCCCCTGGGCCCAAACAACACCTGCCCTGAAAGCTGCGCCTGCCCCATGGCGCCTTCAGGGTAACCCACACAATATTCAGCTACTCCTCAGGAGAAAACACAAACTGACAAATACTCTGCAATACCCTGCATCCTCCAGGATTAATTAAAATTCCCTAATTCTTTTTTTTTTTCCCCTTACCTACCTGACTATTATTAACAGTCTTTTACTGTATTAAGATGAACAGTGGAAAAGGCCCGGCTTCAGAAACTTTTCGGAAAGACTGTCAAACGCAGATCTACTCCAAATGCAACTGTATTCATTCACTTCGTACAGAGTTCTGGAGGACCACGACATACCCTTAGCTACTGAAATAATTAAAAGCAACTTGCTTCTTACCTCCTAAATACCTGAAACTTACATATTGAAGTGCTTAGAATGACAACTCCTTAAGGAGAACATCAAAAACTTTGTGTTTTATTTGGTAATGTAATAAGTGGAGCAGTGTTTGAGGACCCTCTTCAACTACAGCCTCATTTTTGTTCCAGGTCACTTCAGCTATTAGTCTTCCTAACAGTGGTCATTAAAATAAAGTAACAGTTGGTACATGGAAAAAGTGCATTCAAAAGAAGAAATAGATGTCAATTATCTATTGCGCTATTACAAGCTACTCAAGTATTTATTTTTATATCCTAAGTCATATATACACATATTCACACACATATATGCACCTATATGATACCATACAAGCACTACATTGTTTAACACACTGCTTTCCCAAGGACTTTAAATCACTTGGTGACTGCTTTGACAAAAACACCAGGATAGTGCATTTTCTTGCCTGCTGAGGTATTCTGCAGGGTTTCACAGGGGCAGAGCAGGCTGCCCATGCAGAAACGCTCCCCAGGGACGGCTACCTTAGGTGCCCACGCAAAGCGCAGGCTACATGACCTGCGAGTCCCACTGTGAACCTGCATGACAAATGAAAGCTTTGCTTTGCTTTGGTTAAGACTCTTTGTTCCGAAGCAGCTTGCTCACTTTAAAGGAGTAAAGCATCAAAGGGTGGGAAGTTAGAGACAAGGGTAGGCAACCTGACCCGCTTGAGATTCACTAATCTCACAAAATTACTCCTGCAGGTGAGCCAATCACTTTCTGTTATAAGAAATTTGCACATAAAAACTCACTTTGTCTGCTTAAAAGTGACAAGTTTTGCTACTGGATGATTTGCTGTTTGACTTGGACTATGTTCTCCTTCAAACTTCACTTATGACTCACCATCCAACACCATGCTTTCTGCTTTTGAGGACAACTGAAAAGTATGATTTCATTTGCTAGGAAGTTTTGTCTTCAAAAATCCATTTTTTCAATATAAGGATCAAAAAAAAATGACAAATATTTCACTTTTTTTTTAGCAAAATAATTCTATCTGTCATGATTCAATATGATGGAATATTGTCAAAGAAATTGTTCCTTGTTAACTGTAATTGCCATATCTGTGTTTTAATCCACAGGAATTAATTCTGGTATTTTTCTAATTTTCATTCATCTTATTACTGGTACACACATTAACCTGATAAGAATCACCCTGGGATGACACCTGACCTTAAACACACCAAGAAAAAGTTAAGCTAACAGGTGTATGTTCCCATTGCTTATATAAAGGAGAGCTAGTAGGTACAATCTTATAAAGAAGCTGACACAGCAGTAAATGTGCATTTTTGGAATCAAGTTGAATTGTGGTATCTCCTCCCTGAAAGCTTTTTTTCACAACATAGGATAATTTAAACTGTATATAGTTCATAGAAAACAGAAAGGGAAAAAGAAACTGCCATGTTTGGCTTGTTCCCCTTGAAGAGCAAAATGAAGTTTTGCTTCAACCTGAAAATGTGTTGAGTTCTGCTGACATAAACATACTGCCAAGAGGCACTCTAGTAAGAGACTTAGTTCTCAAAGTTACCCAAGACCAACGGGAAACAAAACTTTTTCTTTTTTGTCTTACTTCCTAGTGATCTTCCCTTAAACCCCTGTTGAATCATGAACAGCAAAATGCATTTTGATGTATTAAAAACTTAATCCCCAAAAAGGTACTGATAAGAGCTACTGAAGTTCTATTTATCTATTTATTCAAAATAACTTTACTTCTACTCAGCTGAGAAATTCATTTCACTGACCAATCTGGAAACATTCCTGGAGACATCACATGTGCAGCCCTGGTGCAACGTAATTACTGCAGATGAGAACTTGGGATATCATAGAATCACAGAATACTTAAGGTGGGAAGGGACCTCTAGAGGTCATCTAGTCCAACCCCCCTGCACACACAGGGTCACCTAGAGCACGTGGCACAGGACTGCGTCCAAGCGGGTTTGGAAGATCTCCAGAGAAGGAGACTCCACAACCTCTCTGGGCAGTCTGTTCCAGTGCTCTGTCACCCTCGCTGTTAAGAATTTTTTCCTTAAGTTCCTGTGGAACTTTTGATGTTTCAGTTTGTGGCCATTACCTCTAGTTCTATCAGTGACCACCACTGAAAAGAGGCCAGCACCATCCTCCTCACTGCCTCCCTTGAGGTACTTATAGACACTGATCAGGTCCCCTCTCAGCCTTCTCTTCTCCAGGCTGAACAGGCCCAGCTCCCTCAGCCTCTCCTCATAGGGCAGATGTTCCAGGCCCCTGATCATCCTTGTAGCCCTGCCCTGGACTCTCTCCAGCAGCTCCACATCCCTCTTGTACTGTGGGGCCCAGAACTGGACACAATGCTCCAGATGTGGCCTCACGAGGGCTGAGCAGAGGGGCAGGATCACCTCCCTCGACCTGCTGGAGACATGTATGAGACTGGTTCCCACTTCCTTATCCTAACCAAGGAAACAAAAGCCTGTTTCAAGTGCAACTTCATGGGCTGCACATCTTATCAGGTGATTTCTTTCTCTTTTTTTGTCTTTGGTCTTTCCTACTGCCCATTTTTTTAAGTTGGAATATAACTTAAACTTCACTGCTGAGGGAGTAGGTGAGTTGTGGACCGAGTAGCTCTGCTGGACTGCACCTCAAACCGGGAGAAGAGGGAAGGCCCACAGAGAGGCAGGCCAGAGGCCACTTTTGCTATAAGAGGGTCATATCTAAAGAAAGGAGGTCTGCACTAAGCTGAAAGATTATGAAGCTATGCTAAAACTACTGAAAAATAATCCCAAATTAGATTTTTTATTTAAATAAAATGAATTTTTACTGAAACTGAATAAATTGAAGCTGGACACGTTTCACTTGACATCAGCATCCCCCAAGATGCTGACTACGTATTTTCTTTCTTTATCCTTTAAAGATCATAACTGTAGGGTCATCTGTGGTTCCATGTAGAGATGAGAGAACAGGACATTAGACACTCAACTGAACACATCAGGATCAAGAATTAACAGCAATGCCATGTTTCCTCCCTCAAGCATGCCTGTTGTGGCTTCACACTTTTTAAGGCATATATTATGGGGCAGAAACAGTTGATTGTTGCACTTTTTAGAAGCACTATGTCAGAAATACACAAATTTTCTACCGCATGCTGCTTATCTACTATTTGCTGTTCTTTCTCAAATTAATCCTAGAAAACTCTGCCAAACCCATGTTTTGAGTAGCTTAATAGGCTTGTCTTAGGACCAGCTTTCAGAAAACACCAAGTCCAACAATTCTTTGCTTACAAATTTAAGAAGAGCAAAGATGTTTCCCAAAGCGATTAAATAAACACTCTCAAAAGCACAAATCTTACAAAAGATGCTCCTTTGCAACCCTTGGCTTTATGAATGTGTACTTTGCCCTTTACTGTCTAATAAAACAGTCATCTTCAATACATCAAAGATATCACCACCATGAAAGTGCTCCACTTAACCTTCAGTTCTTTCCTTTTATAACCACCACAGTATAGAGGATGAAAGCTGGGATATGGCCACTACACAGCAATGACCAAAAAAAAATCCTTAAGATAAATAATTTAAAATTCATAAATATATTTCCTCCAAATCAATCAGGCACCGAATTTTAGCTTTTATATTAAAGTATCTCCTTCCAAAACCCAATCTTGACCATGAAAAGTCATTATAAATAGTATGGCACTGTACATAGACAAGGAAGGGGACAGGTGAGGTGACACATTCTTCCTCTGGCACCAGGTGAAAGAAAGGGCTGGTACCTTCTGGCTTTTTGAAAGGAAGAGCTGAGATACCCTGCAGAAGAGGAGCTGGGCTGTGACCTCCAGGAGCCCTGCTCTGACATGCGGCAACTCAGCCTGCATAGGTGCATGATTTAAGTTGTTTTGGGAAGTTTCCCGTAAAGAAACTCAGTATTCTTGACTCCTTATTAAGTACTAACAGCTTGGTGCTACTGCACACCTCACCGTAGCTGGTTGCATTATATGGAAAGCCTAAGAGTTCAACTCTGGGTTGTGGCTTCTGGTATCAGGCCATGCACATAACAGCAAGTGATTTTCAAGCCTACGTTTAGTTGGGAGTGTAACCCTGGGGCATTTCTAGAATTTACTGCAGGTTTTGTCAGGCACATCTGAGAATATCTGCCTCTTTCAATTATAGTTAGAAAGCTCCAATACAAAAAGCTACGTCTTCTGTCCATTACCACCATTCAATGGTCTTTTAGCTAATTCACCCTAGACAAGATGAACAAAACTGCAAAAATACAAAACTCACATACCATAAAAACGTATTTTCTGTGCTAAGCCTTATTGTTGATAAAGGAAAGTGCACTTCCTCATTTTAGCAGACTGCATATTGTTATTTGCCATGAGTTTGCCCATGATTGCCTGTACGTCTTTCTTTTCAATTACATAATGATTTTTCTCCAAACAGTTGGGGAGCAGAACTTACCATGAACTCGGGAATGACTGGACACAAGAGGTTTCAACACCTGAACAGACTGAGCAAAGCTTTGGTTTGCTGAGATAGCCATTCCCAACGCGTAAACTGGAGGAACAGCTCTTTTTATAAGTCACATAAAGGCACTTTGAGCACCTCTCCAGGTATTGCCCCACAAAAAAATAATTAAAAAAAAAATCTATGTTTCATGCATTTTTGTAAATAGAAGTATGCAAAACAGGCTGCTAGAGACAGCAGTGAATCAAAGCCTGAGTACTTCCCAAACAGTCACTGACAGGGTACTGCACATGTTATTCCCCGGAGCATCGTGGGCAGTTTTGGAAGAGAATAGTGCATGTAATACATGTAATACCTCTTCATCTCTGCCACTGAAGTAGAACACCTCAGAAAAGCCTCATTTCAAAAGTCTGCATTTTAGGCCTACATTTTAATTTGTTCTTTGGAGGTAAGAGGGAATACATTTAGAATAAACATTTAATCTCAGAAAGAAAGGCAGAGCTGACTTTCTGTTTAAATCAAATGAACAAGTCAAAGCTTAGCAATCTACCAATCACTTACAGAACTGCTTCTGAATATTTAAGTGCATATATTTGCATCTTTTCTTAAAAGGCCTCAAGTTATATTCGGAAAGAAAAGCATTGCTCTCCTTAATTTAGCAAAGAGGTCTTAGAAAGGGCCTACATAGGATTTGCTTCTTAAGCATCACCTTAGTGTGTCCGTGAGCATAAATACCAGCCTGCCTCTTGGCCATGGAGAGAACTCCATGGCTCTGGGAAAAAGAGGAGAGGGAGGCAGCAGCAGGAGAGCAGTTCGCTGTCACTTCACCTAATGTGAAGCTTTCCTCAGAAAAAAATGGCTTTTTTTTTGTTTTGTTTTTCCAGTTCATTTTGATTTTAAGTCTAATCTCTACAAAATTAGATAAATGCCATAAAATCTGTGGAACTAGGAAAGAATGAGGATTATGGATAGAGTGTGACCGTAGGTAATTCAAGGATGGGACTGAATGCCGCTTAGATGTGACGTTCTCATAGAAATCACTTGCCTCCATATGAAACTTGACTCGTGAGAGACATGAGAGAAGAAATTTTTGTAGGAAGAAATAGAACTAGGAGCATAGGAAAAAGTGTTAATCTTTACTATAGAAGTTAGAATTCAGACCTTATGGAAAATGAAAATCCTAAATACATAACTAACGCTATTCTGCAAAACCAAGGTAATTCACATTATTAGTAGTTATTAATGCTCTACAAATACTGACTATACCCAACACAGGGGACTATTTCTGCATTCAAGACAGATGAGGCACTTTGATCGCCTAGCACCTTCTATCATTCAAAGTATGTTAATTTTCCCTTTCTTTTAATTCACACCAAAATGCATTTTTTGTAGCCAAGCTGGTACAAACAATTGACCACAAAACATAACACGGTGTTGTGCGTACTGCTCCAAGCAGTACATAGTCACCATGACATCTGCAACATTTTCATCAGCCTGGGATAAGGGGAAATTAGCAGGAGAAGGCAGAAACTGACAGAGCTGACAAAACACCTTATGATTAACTAGAACTCATCCTGGCCAACCCTGCAAAAAGTCACCTGTCTCGGTGTGAACTGTATTGCTGGCTATAAGAGTAAGCTCTCTAGGTCAAGCTACAGTCACAGTACTTGAGAGGTATTCAAAAACAACAACATACACACCAAGCTATAAGATTTGCAATTGCTGCATATTCCTCTTGCAATACATATATGGGGGAAAAAAATCAATATAGCAATGTAGGCACAGAGAAAAGAGCTGCTACTGAAAAAACAGAGTTTTAAAATCCCCTGATTAATGCTGAAACTGCAATCGTCATCTCTCAGGATATTGTCGCTTAACCTTCCTGTCACAAAGGGCATCACATCTAACAAATACCTTAGGAAAAAGACCCCTATTCAAAATACTGAAATGCTCTATCTCCAATCTGTTTTATTTTGTTTTCAACCGCAAACAGCAGATTCCAACCAATATACGCACATTGTGGACCAGAGAAACATTTCATAAAACACAGGAGGCAGTTGTCTAAATGCTTCTTAAATAATTGAGCACCCTCGCACCTTGACACAGCCATTAGTGAAAGTGAAAAGAGCAATCGAGGAGACATTTTGACTGTGTTCCAAAATACCCTGAGTGCTTTCTTGGAGAGGAACCTTGAGCTTATTCCAAAGCTGTGGTGGCAGGCAGCAAACAGACAACAGCAGCAGCTTTCTGGCTGAAGCCAACCAGCAGTGTTAGCCACCAGAGCCCCAACCCTGGATCACTTCAGCTCACCCTGGAGAAGGGCTCGAGCAAAGGCCACATGTGAGATAGCCCAACTCCGTGCAGAAGCCCAAGCCCTGCATTGAGCACCTACACAGGAAGAGTGTGCCAGCTGTGCTGTGTGGGAGCTGTTGGGATCTCTGTGAGAAAACACTGAAAGAGTCAAAGGAAGTGAAAAGGAAAAGGTAGGTTCTTAACCAGGATAATGTAAGAAAGGAGGCTAGAATGTAACTGCTGTGCAACACCTACCCCTAAGGAGCACTAAGCCTGTGTGTAAGCAATGCGAACGCAAACCTCTGAGACTTGGCACATGTTTGCAGCAATGCAAATGAAACAACAGTTTTCACCTGCTGTTTGGCACAGTCTTCTGACTATCTTTGTGTGACTCCCTGTAAGGTCACACGCTGCTCAATTAGACAATGCTTTATTGGAAAACTTTCGATAAGCGTATGCGACTAAATTCAGACAATTTCCCAGCACAGCATTACATAATTGAGCACTGCCTGAAAAGCGGACTTTTGCCACTTCCACCTCCTCCACCATGAGTAATGGACTACACACAGATATAACACTGATTCCCAGTTCGCCAGGTACAAGACAAAGCACCTGGCTACAAGGTACTAATTAAATGTTGGCTGAGACATCAGTTGTGTCTGAAAAAAGAAAATATGCATTCCAGCACATAATAGGTGAGTATGTAAGAGAGACAAGAAGGAGGAACCTCATCCTTCTTCTTTGCCCTTTCTTCTTCAAGTCATGCATTTCTAGTGCGTGTTATCCTTTTCTGAGCACTTGTTGTGTGCCAGATACTTTCCAGCTGGTTCAGAGCTGTGTTCAGGAAAGGGGCACTGTCACTCCCTGCACAGCCCCAATGCCATTTCCAAGGACATTTCAGAGTTTTCAACCTTTTCTACCTTAAGTTGTTACACTGACAATCTCCCACCCTCATCTTTTTCACAACTTTGAGTCACTGATGTTTATCAAGAAAAACTTTCAATTTTACATAGATTTTTCTACCTTGTACTCAATTCTTCAACTCAGTTCATTTGATTTTTTAGCTTGCTTCCATTATACCCTCTGCTTTCCTTCATTAAATATGTTTCCTCTCCTAGTAAGGCTGTGATACTTCAGTCCTAGATTTTATAAAGTAAAATTGGATTAAAACAATAAATCCAATGCATAATATCCATGATTTTCAATACATTTCTCCAGGTTTTTTGTAACTATATACACCATAAAAGAAGAAAATCTTTGGGCCTGAAAGATTAATATACATCCCTATAGAATCTGCATATTTTTATTTCAATCTGACGAAGATAAGATTTTCAGAAGAGAAAAAGAACATTTAATCAGTCTTTTCCATTTGCGGTAACAGAAGCTTAGCACAGATGCAACAGTTTGTCTCACAGATAGAGAGGGTACATACAGCAGATAATTTAAAGAGAGCACACCTGTCACTCCACAACTCCATTTTGTGAGGTTTAGAGCAGATCATATATGATCACAGACATGTTTGGTTGAGAAAATTATGGTTTATATGGATATGACTCCTTTTGCACACTGCAACTGTCCAGTTGTGCAGTAAGCTAAGCAGAAGCAGGTGTCAAGGCACATGGAAAGAGGTCTCCTTGATTAGAGCTCATCAGAAACAGGGGGCTACAGACTAGAAATCACCTGCAGGATGCTAGGAAGCCATGGTTAGTTCAGCAACTGGAAGCAAGTTCTCCCTCACCACTCCTCATCATGTGTTAATGAAATCCTAATTCATTGCACTCCACTGACTTCCTCTTGGGAAGCAAAGTCAATAACACAGCTATCTCCAAAAGAACTATTTTGGGCCATTATTGAGGAGATTCAGCAGTCTGGCAGGAAATTGTGTTGTGCACTTTAATGGTACTTTTTATACCTCACAATAAAAATGTGTTAGGAACTTTCAAAAATATTGTAGAAATATTTGCTTTTACATACCTCACATCTATCCCCATCCTCTCTTCTAGGAAGAACAGTCCTCCAATATTTTAGACAAATGCAGTAAAATTTATAACCTTTCCAACCACCAAAAAGACTCACCATAGGTTAAAAAAGAAACTGGATATATTTGGGGTGGATTGTGCATTGTACAAAGCCTCTACATTTACTTCCTCAAGTAAAAATGTACTTATAGAAGGCAAAGTGAATCAGGGAAATGCTATTGCCATATAACTATTAAAGCCTCAGAAGTGTTTGCCAGTTAGACAGTTCTCAGATACATTTTGATGCTTGGAGTATAAAAATAAGTGCAAGATGGCTGATAAACTCTGTAAATTTTTCTGTGTTTCTTAAATCACACATAGCTAAAATTTTGATAGAGGCAGAAAGTTGAATGCTAAGAGTATGTAATTTCCATGTGAAGACCTCACCAGACTGTCATATTAGAACAAAGAGGAACAAACAAATAAAACCATAAACTTACCATAAATCAGAAGTTTGGCAGCAGTCTTAGAAGCCTCTTTTGTTAAGAAACCATCTGAGTTTAGCTTATGCATACGAAAAGAGGAGTGCATACACATACCTAATTCAGCTGGTATCGTACTTGAGTGATACCATGTAATTCTCAACTTTTATTTTAGTAGATCTGCTGATTTCTCTGCTGTGCTTTAGGGATGCTTTTGAAAATTGTCCTCTGTTTTCAGCCATTTGTTCAGTCGCTACTCCTTTTGCTAAACTTTCTCTAAAATAGGAGATTTGGAGTGAAGTTACATGACAACATCCTGCTATCATCTATCTTCAAATCACAGGATCAATTATGAGGAGACGTCACTTCTGTACTTTGCTAAATTTTTTTAGATAGGGGATAAAGATAATTTATTTTAATTCCTTTAAATCTACCTCATACTCACAGCTTTGTGACTTCACTTTGCAAGCATCTGGAGCTTTATTTTCACTGCATTTGATTCAGACCATCATCATTAATCGTCTCTGTCAATTCTCAGCAAGCCAGTTTTTAAGCTGTAAGTAACAGCAAGGACGTACACTTATGAAGTTAATATTTCTATGCTGCAGCAACTCCTAGCTTTCATGCTCTTTTCTGGCTTTCTTCATCTAAACAAAAATACTTCCTTCACATTTAGAAGATAAAGAATAAGGTTAAAGGAAATGTACCCTTTTTGCAGGGTCCTCTAGACTCCATCCAGAAGGTAAAAGAAGAAATCAGCTCTAAGAGGAGGATATTGATTTTTATATCTAATTGCTTTAAATATTTTTGCCTTGCATGCTAGCAAAGTCTGCCAGCAATCTTACAACAGAATTTGTCCTTAAATCAGTTCATTACTGTAGAGGAGTTACACAGCCTTGTACACGATCAAGGCAAGGCGTCAATCACTGGAGAGAGGACGCTTAAAACTTGCTATGGGAGAACAGCTTCTCATGAAGCAATTCTTAATCATTGCTACGCTGCTTTTCCTACCCACAACACACTTAAGACAGATATTTTAAGTCTCTGAGAAACCACGAGGAAGGATCATCAGAATCTGCAATTGCTGCTTGGCTTCTCCCCCATGCCGTCCTTCCTCAGCTGCTCCGAAGACGGCTCCAAGCTTCCAGCCCTGAACTTGAGTGGTCTGGTAAGCACCAAGCACTGAGCTACTGGCACTAAGGATCCCGTTTAGCAAGCAATGCCAAAACATACATGTGCAGAACCCAATCCTGCAACTCCAGTGCTTGCAGCAAGTCAGGTGCAAAAAATGTCCAAGAGAGCATGACGTAGCACAAAGAGAAACTTCAGAGTCCTGCTCTGAAGGATGCTGCTCATTGAAACACAAATGCCAACATCTACCTACCCCACTGATCTCTCTAACAGTAATTCCAAACTGGAGTGATGGTCTGTTCACCACATTCAAAGTGACCCTCCCCACTCTTCTTTTAGTCTTTCAGAAAGGGAAATCAGGAACAAAATGCATCCTTTCACCTTCCAAATGTCTTTTTTATTGTTGTTTTTGAAGGAGGAAAGAAGACAATTTTCCCCTGCCACCCACACCAAAAACTTCAGTTACTGCCTTGGCACATGAGGCCCATGCACATTATGAAATGACAGTATTATTCATATTTAACTCAGCAAGTAGCTGGCATGCTGCTTCCCACCTGACATATGAGGAAAAATAGGAGCTTTGCACAGGTTTGATTGTGCTGCCAGGTTCTCCAAAGGCCATGAAAAAGTGCTGAGGCAAAATGTTTCCAAACGCTTCCCACAAATAAATGCTTTTAAAAGAACAGTTCTTAGGAGTTACACAGAAATCTATGCAAATTCTAAGCAGTATTTTGGAGAAAAACATCTTCATTTTGAGAAGGGGCCAGGGGGCAGTTCACCGTTCAATGTTATACTCAACATAACTCAAACACTTTTAGACCTGCTATGTTATTAACTCCTCTTAAATACAGATTTTCTTGACTACCTATTCTTCAAGTCACAGGACTGTTTTCATGATCATCCAAAATTCATTTCTACATTTTATAGTCTTTAGGATTGCTTCTATTTGGAATAAATCTAAATATTATTAAATAACTTAAAACTTGCATTCTACAAAAGCAGATTTAACACAAGAAATTGTCTGAAACAAAACAACTGTGACTAACGAGACAGGAGGATGCAGGAAAAACACTGAAGTAGGCAAACTAAGCACTGAATTCAAATACCCCTCAAAACATTTGCTTCTAAATTATCAACTGCCACAAGGCTGTCAGACATGAGTAAATCTTTGCAATCTTGTTCTTTGGCTCCTGTGACACCCCGGGTGGGGTTCTGCAAGGCCAGGGCAGATTCCCCAGCAAGGAGCAATCCCAGGCGGCACCGGGATCTGGGCAGGAGAGGGAACAAGGGGGTGACCCACAAGGGGCTCCAAGGCAAAAGCTAGGCCAGAAAATACCCAACTGAAACTACTACAGGCCACCCCATTCAAAAATAAAGAAAATCACTGAACTTAACCCAACTTCCTCTGGCACTTCATTTGGTACTGAGGGAGTACTAGTGATTCTAAAATCTGACGAATTCCTTGTGCCTGATACAAAGATGCCCAAAATGTTTTAGGTTAGGGCATGAGCCAGCAAGAGAATATTTATAATTCAAGAAGTAAAATAACTTCATCTTTAGTTCATTCCGGGGTGGAATTATATTTATTCATATAAAATTAACTTTTTGGGGGGGTTCAGTTAGAACTGTAATCTCAACACAGTTCTTTTAAAATAAAGAACTTTTTAAACTATTTGGCACTTTAATTAGCTGATTTACTCCCTACTGCACCCTTAGATTGAAAGAATGCTGCAACACAAAGCATTTCTTTGGAAAGGACCACACGTGATTAAAGAAATATCAGGCAGTTATACTTGGCACTTTATTTGAGTACTAATGGATGACAACAGAGGAATTTTCTATAACATATATTTTTCCTAGTCTTTTTTGCCCATCCATTTCCAGCAAAGTTCAACAACTAGCAAATCAACACTTAAACAGAAAAAGGTCACACTGACATGTTACAATGATTTAAAAAAAAAGTTTAAGATGTGTTGCCTGGTTTGGTTTTCCTATTAAGGATTCTGATTTTATTAGATGATAAAAAAAATAGTCAAGTAAAAGAAGCAGAAAGCATTATTTAACTCAAGACTGTCAGAAAAATCTTATATTCACTGCTGATTATTCCAAAAGCACAAATTGAATTATACTTGTAATGAAAAGATGAAATCTCCCTAATTCATTTTTTTTCCGTACAGAAACCTGTATCATTTCTTCTGAAATAAGCTTAACTTGTAAATTATACTGTTAATCTATCAAATTCATACTGCAGAATAGGTACCGTTTTATAGTCATTAGGGATTCGCTTATAAAACTGACAATCTGGCATAGTCTGTACTCAGCATCTCAGGATAAGCTGAAATAAAAGTTGAATCATACAGAGAAGCAAGTTCAAGCTGAACACAGGCTTGAACAATCGTCACAGCACAGCAGCAAAAGAACCCTCATTTTTTTCAATATCTGCAGCAGTAACTCCAACAATCTGCAGCTCCAACAAGTATACTTTATTTCAGCACTGGTATCTTCAGAATCGATTGTACCTTACAAATCACACAAAATACTTTCGTAAGTATTATAAAGACTATGGCTACAATTCTGGAATGTTTTGATTCAAATAGACATTTCAGCACACTTGCAGAGTCCTTAGGAATCATACACTTGCCTTGAGATTCACCTGTGTACAACAAATTGCAAGAATAAAATCAAGAGGAAAGTTGCTCATTGACAAGCAAAGAGAAAGAGAAGGAAAATGGAAACATCACTGCCAAGTTTGATACATGAATGCTTTGGCCAACTAGCAGCTAAATCTCAACTTTGTCAGTTGGCACCCAAATAAAATAACTCAGTTCATAATACAGAGCAGGCAGAAAATTCTCACATTTCCCATTAAGCGAAGAAGAGACAGAACTGATGGGTTTTGCATGCTGTTTTGGGTAGGAATAACTTTTAAGATTTTATTTTGGATGAAATTGTGATTCTGTGGAACTTCTGAGCCCTTCTATGTAGTATTACTCATCTGGTCAGAGCAATGATATTGGAAAGCTCCCACACTACTTTATGGAATCATCTACACTTGGATCTTGCACATCTTTTGCTTTACCCTACATTCTTCTCAGGTGCAAGTTGCCTATTGACAGCAATATCATGTGCAACAGAACCCGATTTCACTTCTCTCCCCCTCTGACACACTCTCCAGTATGAAATAGGAACTTGATGTAGTACCTATTTAGCACTCATACAAGCCCAGATGGATGACCTAGAGAGAGAACACAAAGTGCCCTGGTATTATTGCAGACAGGGTAAACGAGAGCACTATCACATCTGCCAAATATTTGCAACAAATAAATTGTACAGATCTTCAATATTCTGTAAATAAGATGACTCAAATGAATTATGGAAACACACAGCCTCAAAAAGTGCTTCCCCAAATATTTAAAGCTGAATATAAGTCATTTGTGATCCTCCTTCAAGCAGACTCAAGCATCTGTTCTGCACCCAGTTTTCCCTATGGACTGCCTCGAGCCTCTGTCGTATTACTTTTTACACCATCTGCTTCTGATTAAACTAAATACACCTTGCTCATTTTCAAACCTTTCCTTCCTGTTATGCTTCCATAAATGCCCTTAAGATGCTCATCCTCAACAGAAGCAATAATTCACTATTAGTTGTCTAATAAACTTAATTATGGAAGAAAGGAGAGGCAAAGTAATAATAAAAAAATCCTCATCATGTTAGATCCATTTCTTCCATTAATGCTTTGTGAAAGAGTTCAGAAAAGCCACTGGCTTGCAGTATGAATGTTCTGCCTGCCTTGATTTATTACTGTCAGCTCAGCTTTATCACACAACAGTTAACCTTGCATGGCACAAAATACAGACCACACACACACACAGTATGAAGATGAATAACTGGCTCAAGTCTTGATCCAGATCCTCCAAACCAGCCTACTAGGGTTGTGGCTTCTCACTTATACCTAATGGGGGAAGATGCCTGACCTAGGAAGCAGGCTAAAGCATTTGCCTCACAGTGGATGCAATCAGTGCAACAGACAAATATACAGTCTGGGGAAAAATGATTTGAGGTGTTTAGAAGGGCATTACAAAGCTGCTGTAAAGACAGACATAATGGACTGTGGCAGGAATCCTGACCTCAACCATGTACTTCACTTATATCCTGCATATAGGAAGCATGAACTTAGTATCCTACTCCTCGTTCCTAAACTGAGGGGGACAAGGCAAAAAAAAATAAAGATATACTGAGGCAACCACTCAAAAAAAAGCATGATATGCTTCACAATCAGGCTGCCATCCCCACATCAAAAACATCTGCCTCAGAGGTGTATTTGCATTCTGAGTTTTTAAGAAACATTTCATGGACAAGCCATGATGAGTATTTTTAATTATCTTTACTCTCAGTTTGTAGCAGAAACAAAGAGAAAGCAAGAAAGCTTGTATTGTGAGCAGGATTTTACTAAAATGGAAAAAAAAAGAAATCCATGAAGAAAAAAAAAAAAAAAAAACTACTGAACCTTTCCTAACAAGCCAATCTTGAGAAAGATGGCAGTGCTTATAAAACGGGTGCACAAAACACATTTAAGCATAGCTTGGTTGGGCAGCTTTTCTAAAACAGATTCTTAAGCAAAAGGTCTGAACAATTGTAAATATATTAAACCTTTTAGAGGGCTTAAAAGACATGAGAGAGGAGACTAGCCTACACGGAAGGCACCTCCGAACTCAGGAAGCAATGATTGCTCTGAATGCATGGCTCAGCTGTCAAACTTTAGCAGAGAAGTACACTGTTCTCCAAATTACACAATATCAAAAAGTAACAGTGTAATCAGAGCAGAAAAAAAAGAGCTTCTGCAGAAGTAAGGGGTATTCATACTGCTCCCTCCCTTTCCCTTGGCATGACGTGGAAGGTGACGGAAGAGCTGCAGCCGGCAGCAAGAAGGGTCACTGGCCTCCAGCTTCTGAGGTTTTAGCAATAACTCATGGGACAACTGCGGACAGATGCTTTCTTGTCACTGTTCTTCCCATATGAAAAATATTTAGTCCTTTCTAAAGCAAAGCATCCTCCATTTTGGAGCAGCTTTCCATTTTAGAAAGAGGATTAAAAAATACATATTATTTGACAGGCAGTTCTGGATACCATCTATGCAATAACGCTCTCAAGCTTTCTGTTTCCCAGTGAGTTTATAAAATTGCTGCACATCCTTGTTATATTTACTTTTGCCTTATTCCACTCTAAATGCATTTCATATTTGAGGTGAATGATGATGCTATTAAGCGAAAGTAAATTGTAAAAATAAATACTGCACTTTCAGATTAATATTGTTGGACACAGATTCTATCTGGCCCTGTGGCTCATCGCCTTCGAAAACCATACGAGAATCTGTCTTGGCTTCTTCATACACTTAAGAAGACAAGGTGATACATTTGACTTCTGAGAAGTCCTTCGGGGAGAGGGAGCACTCACCCAAAGCCAGGGAGATCAGCAGAGAGCAGGCGGCCCAGGCTGCCAAAATACAGCAGCAGTACGTAGGGACACGTAGCACTGAGTCCACAGAGCAAGGACGGTTATCAGAGAAGTCCATGGAAACAATTTTACCTAAAGTTACAGTTTTCTGGGTGCTAGGAGGTGTAGCATTGAGCATGGGCAAAAAAGAAACAAAAGCAAAATTGCAACATAGTCCTCCTTCTAAGCCCTTTGGAAGACATCTGAAACAAGTTGGAAAATAAAAAGACAGGCTTAGGAATTAGAAAAAATATATAATGCATTGCCTGAATTGCTATGGATTTAAACCACTACCATAACAAGTTGATATTTTTTCTAGAAAAAGCAACCTATGAACAAGATGCAAGACTCTTCAACATAATTTGTCAAATACACTAAGAATTAATAACTTAGCTGTTGTGCAATCACCAAATTCTAAATTATGCTGAGTTATGCACTACTCAACACTACTGACTAGAAAGTAAATACTATTATGTGTCTATGTGGGTTTTTTTAATTGTTGTTGGTGTTGTTTATTTTTTCAGAAAGCGAATTAGACATCTCTTGAGAGTAAATTGCGAGCAACTACCACGGATGTACATAACAATATCAGAACGTGAATTCCTAAGAATGTGAATTTCCTATTAGAAATCCTAATTCAATTTCTACAGCTGCATTTTGAAACTTCTACATCTCATTATTTGCTAGTGACACTCTTTTCTCATAGGAAATTTTTTTTTTCAGCATGGTTCATTGTTATGTATTGCTATGCAGTGCAACTGAAATGCAAGCATTTTCTTCACTTTGTAACCAAAAAGACAGGGTTTCCTATCTTCAAAGGGAGACTGAAAAAAAAAAAAAAAACTTTGAATTAATAGTAAAAAAAATCTTTTTTAGTTCATGTCATTCGTTATGCTAATAAAGGGACTCAGAATTGGATTTAATTTGCAGTTGCCATAGAGCTTAATAGTTTTGCATAGTTTAGCATATGAGGAGCATAAAATAAAATGGAAACTGTAACTGTAAACATGCACTGCTAGATATACCCATCAAAATTACAGGGTACCTGCAGACTCGATGGTATTTAGCTTTGCCCTTAATGAAGGGCAGATTGTCCCTTTGCACAGTGCGGTGATCCAGCAGTGGCCAAGAAGCAGCCCCCTCCCTGCCTAGTAGCCCCTGAAGCTCCAGGTACTGCAGGATACACTCACTCCAAGCACAGCAAAAGAGAGAGGGAGAGGAAATCAAGTAGTGTAATACCTTTCTTCTTATCAACAACAGAAAGTCATTTAAAATCATGCAAAATTTACAAGTAAATTATTCCTGTCCTTCTTTCACTATGTAGTTATGACACATTAAATGTTAAAGCAGGCTCCCCTGCTCAAGTCACCATTTTCAAGGACCTAGTAATATGTACTTGTTTTCTTTAAAAAATACATAAAAAATACCCATCCCCCCAAGCACAAAGTTAAACTCTGAAAAGCAGATGAGCACCAAAATTAAATGCTTATTAATATTATTCTTTCAAATATACTTCCTGATGGCTACTTATGGGTAGCCTACTGGATAAAAATCTTTCATAGCACTATTTTGATGTCACAGGAACCCTGGGATGAATTATGGGTTTGTTCCACTGATTTCACAGACAGGATTTTTCTGGAATAAGGAACACTGTGGCACCAAGAAAATCACAGTCCAGGCACTTGAACATCCAAAAAGATTGAAACTCAGTCACAAAAGAATGGCTTAAAGTTAGATAAGCACCAGCTTCTGGGAAAGCGTGTGGCTGAGTAAGTAAACGATACATTCTCCATGTCAGCTTTCAGCTATCTTAACCTTAGATCCATTGCTCTCAAGGATTTTAAGGCCTGCTTGGACACAGCCCTGTGCTTTAGGAGACCCTGCGTGTGCAGGGAGGTTAGACTAGATGATCTCTAAAGGCCCCTTCCAACCTTAAGGATTCTGTGATTCTATGATTCTTCCTGAGAGCCCTTTCTCATTTGCTTGCCTAACTCCCTCCATTCCTTCCACAGATAGAGAGGATTTCTAAAAAGCTGTCATTCATCGCACTCCCAACTCTTTCCAAACTACTCAGCTTGTCTTTAGTGTGTCATGCCATCACAAGGAGCAAAAA
The DNA here is from genome assembly GCF_059628265.1 of Tinamus guttatus. NCBI lineage: Eukaryota > Metazoa > Chordata > Aves > Tinamiformes > Tinamidae > Tinamus > Tinamus guttatus. Next base: position 478,262 of record NW_028289051.1, read on the forward strand.
ATAATTAAAAAAAGGGCACATGATCCTGAATCTAAAGATAAGATACCTCAATTTGGAATGCTTGACTAAAATTAATACACTTTCATTTTTTTTAATATTATAAAAACTAAGAACACAGTTGCATAACATACCATATTTTATCACATCTGTCATCTCCATGTACAATTAACAACTAATCAAGTGCTTTTGAACAAGTATATTCTGTGTCATTACTGATAGCCTATTATTCAAATTAATACTTTTAACCTAAAACATGCTCTTAAAGGATTAACACTTAACAAGCAGATTTTCAGCTTTAGAAGTAATACTTCATGCTTAGAGCACTTCGGTGACTATATAATGCATACTTACAGCATGTCAATTACTATAAAAATAATTAGTTAAATCACGCAGTAGGGGTGAGATTGCAAAAATGCCACTAAAGCAGAAGAGTCTCCATTTTATTCATTAATGTTCAAGTGCTCTTGAGAAAGCACTGCTGTCAAAAATCATCCACAAGCCCAGCACTCCATTACTTTGGTTGCTACTAATATGACTGTGTTCTGAGGCTCTTCCCGCCACCAATCAGGCTTATTTGATCTCTGTGGCCAAGCATTAGTTTTCAACTACCTCCTTCCACTAAGCCCTTCCTCAAGGGCAAGACTCTGAAGGAGCTCCAAGATGGGCAAGTGGCTAATAGAAGGCCGGGCGGGCATGCTTGTCCAAAAGCAGTCAAGGTCCAACATTTTCCTTTAAATAGCAGCAGGAGACTCCATGACACCTGAATATGGTTTCAGCTACCACAACTCTCCTTTTCCCTTTCTATAAGCAGTCTAGCCCACTTCTTTCTTTCCTCGTAAGCAGGCTTCAATCTCGGATCCATTTTAGCTATTTGGATCACACCAGGAGGGCTAGCCAGGGGAAGGCTTCTGGATGTGCTCCTCTGGAGAGCTGAGGCTCCAGCAGCCACCCCTCACACTCCCATTGCCACCAAGGAACAGGAGACAGATCCCATTCAGCCTGTCCTTCCTTCAGCTAGAGGATGCTGAATCTGCTCTGTGCAAGATCTATGCATGGTGTTTGCTTGGAAGGCAGGTCTGGAGGCATTGTCCTCTCCCTTTCACCCGGCAGTGATGATCTCCACACAGGCCACCACCTGCCCTTCTACAAAGTTAATAATCTTTCTCCATCCTTAGCATTTTCAGCACTTATATCCTACATACTCTAAATGGCCTTCAGACTGCTTTTCTGTTGTCTCGGGTGAAATGATAGCTGTTGATTATACTTCTAGAGGAACACTTCAGGGAAGGGCTGGGTTTTCCAACCTTGCAAAAGTGAGTAGGAACATGAAACTCGCCCTCCACACACCCCCCGCAAAAAAAAAAAAAAAAAAAAAAGCCTCATGCTGGTCATTTCAGAATATACAGCACTTCACGTGCCTTCAACATTCCACTCTTAAACCTAAGCTAAAATTCAGACGGATAATTCTGGAGTTTTCTGGACAGCATGGTCAGACCCTTCATATAGCTATGCAACCAACACAGGAGCAGAGACTACTAGAAAATCTAGCACAGCAAAGCAACAACAAACCAAATCACGAAAAACACAGCAGGACACAAAACAACTGACAGAAATAAAAAGTTTTTTTGGAAGATAATTTGATTTCAGTAGCTGATATAAAGAAAACAGAAGTGAGAGGAATGATAAAACTTGGCATTACAGAAATTTTGATTACAGGCAGTAAAAGCAAAATATCCCCCACCCCCCCAAACCCACACTCTTTGCTCTTTAAAAGTTAATTTAAATCATGTAAGATTCATCAAAAAACATTGAGCTCTTTGAAAACCCAGCTCATTATTCTTCACGCATAATGAACAAGCTCTGTTTTAAAATTCCAGCTCCATATTAGTTCTCACAAATTTCAAGGAGTCTCTTTCTTGGACTTCAATAATTTTATAATACCCATTAAGTAAAACGTCAGCTATCATCTGCAAAGGATGTTATCACAATTCTTTCCTCTCCTTGCATCTTGATCTACATCTGTAATAGGATTCATTTATTACTTACCAAGTCTTTATATTGACAGTATCTGCCTCATACCCTAGGAATAGGTTTCTCGTTGCCTGTAAGCTCCTTCTGCACCTGAGCACACACGTGCTGTAGTCACTGCTGGCATCAGTAACAAAGTTAATGCCCAAACACAGGTACCTCAGGGGCAGCTGGATTTGCATTTAGTCCATCCATAAGAACGTCACTGATGCTTTATGCCCTATCAGGAGTTTAATGCCTAGTTAGCAATAAACTAACAGAAATTAAAAATTTCTTTCAGGCTTTATAGCTGAAACTCATTCCAGATTGATTGAAAGTGTCCTGAAATAACTACATACCTGCAGTTGATCTCCCAGTTTATTCCCCTTCAGATCTTCTCCAAAATACTTCTCCCTATGTTATTACTTCAAAAAAGTAGGAATACTCATCTCTTCATTTCCCATTGAACAATGGATTTTCGTTTAATGCAAAACTACAGTATCTAAAAATAAAAATGTGCCATGCATGTATACACTCAAGCTGATGTATAGTATGCCTTAATTCCTAGGAGATGATCATAGAATAGAATCATAGAATGCTTAAGGCTGGAAGGGACCTCTAGAGGTCATTTAGTCCAACCCCCCTGCACACGCAGGGTCACCTAGAGCACGTGGCACAGGACTGTGTCCAAGTGGGTTTTGAAGATCTCCAGAGAAGGAGACTCCACAACCTCTCTGGGCAGCCTGTTCCAGTGCTCTGTCACCCTCACTGTCAAGAAATTTCTCCTTAACTTCTTGTGGAACTTTTGGTGCTTCAGTTTCCAGCTGTTTCCTCTAGTTCTGCCAGTGGCCACCAGTGAAAAGGGGCCAGCACCATCCTCCTCACTCCCTGCCTTGAGGTGCTTATAGACACTGATTAGATCCCCTCTCAGCCTTCTCTTCTCCAGGCTGAACAGGCCCAGCTCCCTCAGCCTCTCCTCATAGGGCAGATGTTCCAGGCCCCTGATCATCCTTGTGGCCCTGCGCTGGACTCTGCAGCAGCTCCACATCCCTCTTGTACTGTGGGGCCCAGACTCGGACACAGTGTTCCAGATGTGGCCTCACCAGGGCTGAGTAGAGGGGCAGGATCACCTCCCTCGACCTGCTGGAGACGCTCTTCTTAATGCACCCCAGGATCCCTTTGGCCTTCTTGGCCACAAGGGCACACTGCTGCCTCATGGCTAACTTGTTGCCCACCATGACACCCAGGTCCCTCTCTGCAGAGCTGCTCTCTGGAAGGTCAGTCCCCAGCCTGTCCTGGTGTCTGGGGTTATTCCTCCCCAGGTGCAGAACCCTGCACTTGGCCTTGTTGAATTTCACGAGGTTTCTCACTGCCCAGTTGTCCAGTCTGCCCAGGTCCCTCTAGATAGCAGCGCAGCCCTCTGGGGTATTACCCACTCCTCAATAGCAACAAGTTGATGTTCTACTGAAATATACTCTTTTGCTAAGCAATATTCTTCGAAAAGGCTGTGACAAAACTAAAATTGTATGAGTACTGCAAAATAAACTAAAAAAATAATTTAAAAAGCAACATTATTGCAACTAGAACACAATCTCTATACCAAGTTAGGTTAGCTGTGCTGCAAGTTCATAATCTGTCAATGAAGTGACTAGAACTGGCCTAAGTAAACTAGTTTTAGAAATAGTATTTCTCATGCAAGGGACAGAAATAAATAGCATGCTATTTAAGTTGACATCATTTAAGTTGATGAATGCAGTAGGGCTACTAATTCTATATTCATAATTGCAGTTAACACCCTAAGTAATTCTACAAAAGACCATAGATCCTCATTGAAAGGGTGGCCCTCCTATGCTAGGCAGACAACTGTAAACAGAAATGGAAGAAAAGATGTTTTATCCTTGCAAGATACAGTGAGGAATCAAGTATTATAGAAATCTACAGTTCTCAAAACAAGCAAAAGAAATGAAGCTGTTTTATTTAACAAAACAAACAATAGCAAAAGTTTTCCCCTCCTGGATCAAGTTTCAGGGGAATCAAACACTACATCTCATATAGCCTATAAAACTGAAAGTAAAAACAAAGCCAAGTCTTTTGCAACACCTGTTTTGTAGAGCATACCAAACGCTTCTAAGAAAGGCAAAGGAATACAGCCATAATAACTTTAAATAATACTTTAAAAGCATCAGGAAAAAACACTCATGTTCCTGCATAGTAACTTTTAAATATTATTAGCTTGACAGTTAAATTAAAAGATGATTGTGTTCTCTGTAATAACTATCACCTTGAATGTATTATTTCTCCAACATCCTTAATATTTAATGACTGAATAAAAGTACAACACCTTTCTTAAAAAGAAAAAAATATTTATTTTAACCATGTTTCCTACCTTACAGAGAAGGCTGAAGGGCTGCGCAGTGGCCAGCAGCGCTATGCAGGCCGGGGGCTGGATTGGGAGCACTGCGCTTCGAGAGATGCCCGCCCGGGCCAGTCCGCGGCGCAGGCTACGCCGGGGAGACGAGGCCAGGCAAGCCTCAAGGTTGCAGGGGCACTCGGCCCCCAGGATCATCGTGGCCAGCTCGCTGGAAAGGCCCTCGGGCGCAGCGCGGTGGCAGCGGCAGCTGCAGAGTCACCGCCGCGCGGCTCCAAGGAGGCCGCGGATATCTCGCGCTCCAGTTATTCACTCCCAAACCCCAACTGGGAGTAGCCTGATGTGCAAATAGCCTATCCTGTTTTTAAGGACAACATAGATGCACTGTTCATCCCACAGTAGACCCTGTGTCCCCCTAAGAAACCCTCAAAATTTTCTTTGAACTTCAAAGCATAAAAGTGCATGAACACAAGAAAAATTACAATCACTAAAAAGCCAAGGAAGACTTTTGGAAAAATACTTAAATGTACAGGATGCAGAGGGCTGGGAATTTTTGTTTTGAGAACAAAAGGGGAACTGAAGCCACTCTGAATGAGATCTCACATAACCTGGCAGCTAAGCAGCAGCCTGCCTAATGGCAGCTGCTAATGAGGAGGCAACTGTTTAATCTCTACCTTTCTTAGGGAGCTAAGCACCTAATCCTGTGGGGGCAAGAAAGCACCCGTTATGAACCAGGATTCCCAGATCCTCAAACTCCTTGAGGAGTCATCTGACACTACTGTGAAGAGAAAGTTTCTTCTCTTCTCTCTCAGGAGCATCATCTCAGCCAAAATCATTCACCTGAGCTGTCAGAGGTTCCTACTTAAATCCTTCTGTGGTTGAGGAACCTGGAGCTCTAATTGTGATCTCAGAGGCAGTCTCAAGCCAGCCATCAAATAAGTTAATTAAAAGCACCCAATCTGTGTGCCTGCGCTTGGACACAGCAGCCCAAATGTGAAGTTACAGAAGGAAACTAGACAAATCTATATCCCTTTAATTAAAAGCCTCTTCATTTGAGGGGGAAAAAAAAATTGTAAGAAAAAAACCCCCAAACCTATACACATGGTGGTAATCAACAGCTGACACAAAATACAACATTCTCATTTTCCATCCCTTCTTACTAACTCTCAGATCCTGAAAACAGTCTTTTTTTCCTCCCTTGATTAAAGCAGACAACAACTAAACAAGTGGAAACAGGATCTTCTTTCTCTAAGATGAGAAGTTGTGAGGAAAAACTTGGCCTTACCCAGCTCATCTCAGTCTTTACTAAATCGAAAAGTAAATTAACCACTTGGCTGTACTATAGCTTTGCAAGAGTTACCAGGACGTGAATAAGTAACATCTCTTTTCTCAGGGAGCAACTCGGGGATATCAACCAACTCGGAGATAACTTTTACCTATTTTTAACTGATACCTAATGCTTGTAAACAAACATTTAGACCACAGGTGTACACAGTGGCATAAAAATCACGTGCTACAAAAATAACATCTGAAAGATATGTCAGGATTTTTCTTAAAAAAAAAAAATGCACATTGCTGATCGGCAGGTAGATCGAGGAATTGTCTGTCTCATGACACTGAAGCTTCTAGTAACACTCAGACTAACACGTTATGCCACATGACATCTTAGTTCTGTGGTCCCTAGAAGCCTATGTGTATTTTTATCATTCATAAGGTGCCCTGCTGCTTTTCCTCTTCCCCTGATGCTTACACAGGGCCACTGTCAGTAATTGCTGTTCTCTTGCCTTCCAGCTAATTATATTCCTACTCCAAGGAGGGGGTTGGGAAACTCATCACCCACAGCTGATTTTGATGCTGATGAGAAAATATACCTGTGAAAGGCAGTTTATACGCTCTGACTGATGAAACAGCTTCTTCAGGCAGGTTGATTTTGACACTTCATGATGGGCATGTTCTAACGATTCAGTTTAATCTTCAGACATGTTATCCTCAGAGTTTGATGGGAATTCACAAGCATACTGTGCCTTGGAACTTTTAAGCAGAGAGTCAGGAGAGGCAGCATGGAAGGTTTCCAGCTAGAAGAGCTTATCAGGAAAGGAAGACACTTGGGGCTCAGAGGAAACTGTTGAGAGCTATTTGTATTTGGACTCCTCGAGCATTAGATCCAAACCAAATTCAGCACCTACAGACCCTAAGTGCTCAGGTCTGCTGTGTTAGAAGGACAGAGCAGGCACCCATCAGCAGGTCACCTCAGCTGTATGCAGTCAGCTGTACAGAAAAATGAACATTTGCAAACTAGCTTCTCTACAGGCAAAATGAGCATATAAAAGGATGAGGCTTTTAGAAACATTGGCCTACTACTTTTTTTCTGTGGCCAAGCAGTGAGAGTTCCATCCTACATATATTTGCAATGGTGGGTCAATAGGAGATATAGTCAGCAAAATTACTCAGTAGGGTACAAATATTGCTCCTTTTCTCCACCTACTGAGAACACCAGAACATCAATGATGTTAATATTCAACAAGATATTGTACAAGTTTAAGACCAGCATAATAACAGTGTTACATCCATATTGCACTCCCAGTGATTTGCCTGATTGGTGGCTCAAGGGATCAGGAGTTTTTTTCTGTATTTTCAATTATGGATTTGATGATAAGGTGATTCAAACTGTCAAGTTCTCATTAGGGGCTCTCCTTGTTCTCATTCTCTCAAAAAAGCGAGCAAGCACGTGCAAGCAAATGCAAGAGAGCACAAGAGGAAGAATGAAAGAGCAAGAGCAAGAAGAGAGAGCGAGAGGGAAATTGTCCCCATATCCCACCTCCTTAAGGATCCTCCTGAAGCAATGAACCATATCAGGCATTTCAGGGTCTTCACTCATAACCCCTTCCCCATCTGTGTTTTCACGTATACATAAAACTTTAACATATTAATAGTTAACAGTCTTGCTTGTAGAAGCTGGATTCCCTGCTTGCACTGTCTCTGAACAGATACTGAAGAGGAACCAGGGCTGTTGTATCAGCCTGGGGAGTCTTTATCAAATATTCAGTTAATCTAACTCCTGAGAGAAGGTGAATTTTTAATATAATTTTAAATCTACAAGAGCGCATTACCTCTCCACTAAAACTTTTATGAACTGCTCACTTTGAATATAGATGATGCATTGTTTATGAATAGGCAATTTCAAAGCACATTACATATGTACACATTTTAAAGATGATTTAATGTGAACTTGACAAACATAAAAGTAATTTTAAAACAGTTACTATCACTGTTTAATGAGTAGTACTAGAGAGGCAAAGGGCTAGCTCTGCTATTTCCAATCCTTTATTCCAGAGGCATTTAACATTTAACTAAACTAATTTAACTAAATTTAACTAAATACAAGGTGAAAAGCAAACGAGGTACTGTCCAGTAAATACAAAAATATGTACGAGAGAATAGAAGTAAACTACCCAGAGAACAGCAAGTGCTAAGGACTATCACAGGTCATTTTAATAGCAGGTACCTCTCTGATAATCAGGCTTTGTGATGCTGTTTAATCTATGAGTGAAAAGGCTATAAAATTTGGTTGGGTTTGAGAAAGTGCAATGGAAAATAATAGACCAATTTTAGAAATACATTGCTTCAAGGGAATTTAAAAAATTGTATTTTTCAAGAGTGTCTGAAAGGTGATAACATAAACTCAGAGCAGAAATGTGCTGCACTACTGCTCTATTTTCTTTCCCAGCAGAAAGAAAATTAGGACAGACTCCTTTTGTCTTGAAATAGTGCAGAAATCTCTGTGGAACAAATCAATTGAGAACTACTTGCATTGCCTTATAAAGGCAAAAGCAATCCTGACAACTCCAGCGAGAGAATCCAAAGTATTAGGGGGATGGGAGGAAAAAAAAGATACAGATGTATCAAAAATTTAATATATGCCAGACATCAGTAAAGATCAGAAAATGGCCATTTCAGTGCCATATGCTTTAATGGTTCCTTATAAATAGATTATAGATTTACTTACGAATGAAATTTTCTCAAAAGAAGCTGTAGATCTCCAAAATCCATTTTATGGTTTGGAGAAGGGGGAAGGAATTACTCATATTATCTCTTAATATATTTTACAGACAAGGTATTTAATGGAGAAGAGAATAAGACTTTAGAGTTTCCTGACAAAACGATGAGGGCACTTCCTACATTCATTTACAGAGAAATCATGTAATCCCTTATAGCTCTAACCTGCTTTGAACTAAAGGAAGAAAACCATTGCATTTCTTAATGTGTTAAAGCCAAGTCACACCTCCCGCCTAGACCATATGCCTTGTGCCTAGTGTTACATAGGGGATAGCCATACTTCTGACTTGCCTTTACAAGGACATTCAAGGACACTAGACAATACTAGGCAATAGAGGAACTGCATGTCCAGATATTATCTCATGTAGATACACAGTTTTAAAATAAAAAGCACAAAATTACCATTGTCAGGTTTCACAGGTACCTTTGTATACATGGAAAGTCTTGAATACTGTGGGGGAAAAAAAAGAAATGGCTGTTGAGCAATAATGCCATGGAGCACCCTGAATACCATGAATTTTTTTTAAAGAAAGCCAAGTCTATAAGCAATGAGAGGAGTAGAACAAGCAACCATAGCTCACATCTTTCAAGGCTGAAAATTGAGTTTTCTGGGATATCTTTATTTTGCTTTTACCTGTTCTGGCTATTAATTCTTTATTTTTACAAAAGAAAAAAAGTTAACTCTGTAGGACATTACCTACGCTTTCTGATGTCTGTTAAGACTTCAGCAATATAGTATAAAAAGCATACTTTGATCAAAATAATTCAAATAACGAACTTGCCATCTTGTCTTCATAAGGTATTAAAAGAAATAAAATATGATATTAGTTCATGTTTCTGTGCTTGAAGGTGTGGAAGTAAACTCTCACATTTGCAGAGTTTAGAGAAGTACCTAACTTTATTTGAATATTTTTCTGACCAAGCAGCTATCAACTGCATATCCTTTTACACCTATCAAATCTGGGGATGAATTTATAAAAATAAATTCAGGCAATCTGCATAAGATGAACTACATATAGTATAATTCACTGTACAACCTAATAGACAGGAAGCAGCATATTCACTTAAAACCATTGCACTAAAGTGAATGCTTTGGCTCTCAAAGTCTATGAGCACAGTTCTTCTCAAATGCTACTTGTAAATACTGGTCTTACATGCTTTTTGTGTGATAATTACATTAAAATATCATAGTAGAAAATTGGTTCTGTTCTAGCTTAGGTTGAGATGTTTACTGTTCGAAAAAGGTTACTAAGTTCTCCAAATCCCACATACTCAAACTGCATCACCTCAGTGATGCAAATAATGGTTCCATTTTAGCATGATTTGATTTAAATTTCAGATATTGTGTAATGCTTGTGCTGTGCATTAAAAAAAATCACCCAGTGCTTCCAATATTGTTGAATCTGTCCTCTTCAGAAGTTATTCTGTGTAACAGCTGTAACAAAATAGTTACAAATTAAGAGATCAAGAATCAAAGTAGCTCCCAGTCTCTCTCCATCCTGAATCTGGTGGCCTCTGCTTCACTGGCCACCTTTCAGTCCATTGGGATTGAACAGGAAAGTGAACAGAGAAAAGGCAGTTCTGCTGGTTGAGTGACCACTGATGGCACCACACAGGCTCTTCAGCTGCAGAGCCACTAAATGGAAACCAGCCACAGGTCACAATTTGCTGCTCCATACATTGCCCAAAACAGTTGGGTGGTCGGGACTGGCAGAGAGACTTCCTGGAGAACAAGCAACAAGGCTCTTTAGGTAAGAACTGCTACAGTTGTGAGCTGGGTTTCTGTTTTCTTTAGAACCATCTTGTTGGAGTTTGTGCAGAGCCCAGCATTATGCCTGTTGAAGAAAACATGCCCAAAAAAACCCAACAAAAACAAAAACAAACAACTTGTAGTAATGCCTAAGCCAAAGCTACACCTTCTCAGGGTGTTTCTGGGCACAGAAGAGGCCACAGCAGCATCAGCTGCAGATCATCAGATCCTTGGCAGAGTTGAGTGCACAGGAAGGCTTTGTGTCAAAGCTAATGATTGCCTGGTCTTTTAAAAAAGAGACAAGAGCAGCTCAGGTTCTTTAGCTTAGGAAAACAGCGAGTCTCAAGTACAGCGTACAACTACCCAGAGATGAGAATAAAGCAAGAAGAAGAGAAGGTGTTTCACCAGCAGCCATGCGGGAGCGAGGCCCTAGAGCAGCAGAGGGGCAAAGTCCATGTGCTTGCCACCAGCAGGTGGACCCCGGAGGGGCGAGATGAGACAAGGGGGCCACACAGCAGCCCCGAGCGTTGCAGTCAGCGCCGGGGGAGGCACCTCCAGGGCTGCAGCCCTCCCTCCCTGCCCACTGCTCCCAGGTCTGCCGTGCACCCACGGTGATGGTTCCTCTGAAGCCGTCTGGCCGCTCTCCAGTGGGGCGGATGCAGTCTCCAGTCACGGCTCTCCCCGCATCCCTTTGCTTTGCAAAAATCACCTCATTTTTAATTAGTCCCTTACTGATGCCCCTCCAGCGCACTCCTCCCTCCCTCCCCCAGGTCAGCATGCATAAGGAAAAGCTTATGAATACAAATAAGCTCATTTATGTAAGTATGAAATCCAGCCCTTTAGAGGTTGAGTCTAAAACGAACACCTGCCATATCTTACTAACGTCAAAATCACCATGAGTGTCTGGTTCCTCATATGCTTGGCCTTTACACTTGTTTATAAATTCTTAACTTCCAAACTAAGACAACCAGAAAAGCAGCAGCAATCATGTACAAACTCCCCTCAAGCTCAGCACAAGGCTTGATGTGACCCACGTCACCCATGTCCTACATCACAGGAGCATACTGTCCCGTCACTGCACCCATCACACTGCTGGGCTCAAACATGTGCTCTCCATGTGCAAAGACACTGCAGGTCTGCCTGTGATTTGTTCTAAGAGCTGATCATCTGTATAAAAGCGTGCTACATCAGAGTTTTTCATGCCTTACATAACAGGAGCTTGACTGACTGACAGGCCTGAATTTATATAATGGTGTGGATGCAGAGATGATCCTTCCTCCCTCTCCCTGTTCTCTCTACTGAAAGGCTTTGGGGGAAGGAAGTGGCAGGAGGGAATTAAAGAAGTAGGGGGAAAAAATAATAAAAAATAAAAAGCGCCAAAATACTAGTAGAGATCTTTCCTGGTCTGTCAAGGTACTGCTCTGAGTTATAATCGTTCTCTATTTCCCCTTAGGTGAGCTAAGCTTACTGAATTCAGGTTTTCTGCCAGGCATTTTCTTTAGTCTGCAAATCACTTTTACGTCAGCACAAACCTCAATTTCTCTTTAAAAATGCAGATATTGCCCACAGTACTCTAATGTACTTCTCAGTCAGGCCTTGCTTGGCAGCAAAGCTGCATCCTCCCCAAGCCTCAAGATCACTGTCCCTCACTGTGCTGCAGTCAACAATGACCTCTTACATCGTTCTTATCATTTCTGATGCCCCGCACACTATTTCTCATGCCTCGCTGTATAAGCAAACCCCAGATTTGACTAGTGACTTTGGAAAAAGTGTGCTTGGTTTGGACAAGGCTATTTTACACAGTCACTCTGCCCAGCCACACTGTTGTTTTTGCCTTTCTGCAGCCCGTGCCATCTGCCAGTTTTATTAGCAGCAGCCCAGAGTAGAGCAGCCTTGGAGAGAGGTGGATACAGCACCCTGAAAACTCTCAGCAGAAACTTTGCTAATCCCATGCAGCTACACAATGACTGGCTTCTGTGTGAGCCTATTTTTAACATGACTTTTGATGATCCTGTGCAGCAAAATTTTTACTCAACATCATGCAGCATTAGATCAGCTCCCTGCAATGCTCCCACTGACACGAAAGAAGCCGCCTTGGCGGGGGCCGTGCTCAGCCCACACTCTCTTGCGGCCAGGATGAGATGAGACATCCCCGGGCACCTCGTCTCCTGAATGGGCACCCGGGTACAGCCCCCCGGTGCGTCGGCTGCTCGTCACGTTGCACCGCTCCCATACAGTGCCACCCAGGATCTCCGCTCCATGTGCACAGTAGGTGCAAGATGCCTCCTGGAGCATGAGAAGGAAAGGGAGAGCTCTGGGCCTCTCATGTCAGCACTGCACATCTCAAAGGCATTTTCAATGGATACTTCCAGACTGAACAAGTAACGACCCTTTTGTTGATGAGGTCCAGATCCATGTCACCAGGAGCAAGTCGGGAGCTTTTGCTCGTTCTGTGACCGTCTACAGTATTTGAGCGTGCCAGATCTGTAACACGAGGCTACTGAGCTCTGCTCACTTTCATGATGAATAATACATGGCAAAAGAATTGTGAGTCAATATTTGCCAACATTTTTCATGCTGGTTTTTCTTAAATGTATTTGGTATCTTTATGTGTTTCAAGAATTGCTTAAACAGACTTAACTGAGATCAATTTCAGTTCCAGGATAAAATGAAGTTGTGATAAGCCCTATTACCAAACCCTGTATTAGTTACAATCTGTAATGAGAAAATATTCTAATAGGCACAGCAGAAAATGTTACAGGCCGTCAATATCCAATTATGAATCCCATTGCTCCATGTTGCACATACAGATGAGCTCAGAAGCAAACTATTGTCATCCTTTGCAGAAAGCTGCCCTGTCCTGTGCTTTTCTTAGTGCGTTTGAATAACTAAAACTAACACTTATCAAGATAAACTAAAGCCATTGACTTTGCATGATTCAATTAATCCATCAAGATATATTTTTTCTTTGACACAAGCAAAGGCAAAAGTTCTGAGATCAATCTCATTTCGTCCCATCTCCTAGAATACCATCCCCAAAGGTATTCAGGCTGAAATAGCTGACCAAAAGCTCAACAAGAGTCCAAAGCAATAAAATGCACAGTTATTTTTTAGACTAGTCCACACCCGTTGCACCTGAGTTTCTCAAGTTTCAAGAATTCCTATATATATGTATAATGCAAACTATGGTAACTACAAGAACCTAAAATCACCTTTTGTGATATCTCAAACCTACTCTGGGAATAAAAAACACCAACCCAGACACTGGTTTCCCTGAAAAATCTCTTTGCAAAACAGCAGGCACACAGCAATCGGTTTGCATTTCCATTTCTCCTAGTTGTCAAATGAACAAAAATCATACTTACTGCGCTGGGCTGAGGCTAAAATATTTCCAGAGTGCAAATACACAGGCAGTGATACCCTCCACCAAACACAACTCTCATTTTCTGCTAGAGATTCCACCTTACCACATGCCTCTAACAGCTAAAGCAGACACACGGCCATTAGCCCGGTTACAGCTACAGTCGGTCACACTGGCAGTGAAGATTAATCTGCACGCTGCACGGTACATCAGCAGGCACTCTGGCCTCTGCTTTGATGCCAAAGTTTGCTGAATCAGGACTTACTAACATTTCTGGATTTGTGGTTATTGAGTGTTTTAGATAAATTTTAAGAAAGACGATTATATTGTCTCTGTAGGACAAGTAGCTTACTTATATGTAGGAGAGAGCTAGCAGCAAATCAAATGTGGAGAGGTTGTGGAGTGTCCTTCTCTGGAGATCTTCAAAACCCGCTTGGATGCAGTCCTGTGCCACATGCTCTAGGTGACCCTGCGTGTGCAGGGGGGTTGGACTAGATGATCTCTAGAGGTCCCTTCCAACCTTAAGCATTCTGTGATTCTGCGATTCTTCTGAATGAGCTGTTCAAGGGGATTTTTTTTCTGGATAAGTATTGGGACTTCATAAATAACCACCATTAACATTTTTTGGTACCTAAACGGCACCAGTATGTGAAAAGCACCAGCAGATAGGAACTCAACTCACCGAAGAAGAGTTAATTACTTTAAAAGAAATCTGCAAAAATCAACCTTCTAAAATATCTTAGATTTTTCTCAGAAAGCTTCTTTTATGGTGAAAGTTTACAGTAAATAAGAGACAGGTTTAAAATCATTTGTCTAGATACATAATTACACAAAATAACTCTCATCTCTTTGTGTTTATCAAAACATGAACAGCTTTATGTTTTGCCAGTTATCAGATTTTATGATCTTCCTAAGGGTTTGGGGAAGGTTCAGAAATGTTACTGTTCTTAAACTCCTCACTGAATTTTAGGGATATAAAATCCAAACCACCTGTCCTCTAAGAATAAACCTATCTGCTTGACAGATCTAAAGAACTGAAGAAGCTGAAGAATTTTTTCTCTTAATATTTAAGAAAAATGTCTGAAAAAACCCCACTGCTGTTTTTCTTAATTATTTTCCTCTTAGACATACAAGAAATTAGCACTTCTTTTTAGGCATATGTTTTAAGTTATATGAGTTCTATTGTTTCTCTTTCTTCAAGAAGTTTAATAGTGCATAAGGTATAACAATTTTCCAATCTTCATTTTATCCATTTTCCAACACTATAGGATGCAATTTGGTATCAAAGAATGGACTCTTCCTGGTGTCCCTTTGGCAAAAGCAACCATTCTTGTTCTATAGATGGCTTCATTTTAATTCTCGCGGTGAGATTTTCAATAGATTGTGACAAATTAGAAATTGTTTTTCCACCTGCAAAAAGCCCACGATGTCAGAGCAGCCATCTAATCCATTGGTGAAGTGGGTTTTGTGGGTTCCAGTTTCTTTCTCAAGCACATTGTAGAGGAAGGTGGAGCTACACATGTATTTCAATTTTTCTTCCTTCCTGTTATCTACATTTTTTGTTTTCCCTGGAGTTTTCCCTCTTTTCCAGATATCTCCTTTAAAAGCCTCAACAGAATCATTAGGAGCTGTTCTAAAGCTGCATGCCCCAATCCCCATCCGGACAACACAGAACTTGACATCAAAACCACTTTTACTTTCTTGGCTCCGCTTTCTTCACACAGTCTAGTCTCAAGTCTCACCCATCCTCTTGTCGGGAGGTTTTCCTCTGTGGTTCCTCACCATTGCTTACCAATTCTCAGCTACACAAATCTTTCAAAGACAAAAAAGTTGCCAGGGTTGCATTAGCATAACACCATTAAAAAAAAAAAAAAAAAAAAAAAAGTGACAAGTGACAGCATTTGAACACAGGTCCTCCTCCATTCTCTCCATCCTTGCAAGACACAGATGCCCAAGGCTACCAGGATACCCAGGGAGACCCGAAAAAGCCTGGCCATGCAGCAGGCTCCCAGCACTACCTCAGCTGCCTGGAAAAGCTGCCTCACTTGACACACAGACCTGAGAATTCTTTCCACTGCTGCCCCCTGTGCCTTTCGGTGCCTCATGCTGACAGACTGCTCTGCTCCTTACCTCTTTCGTTTATTCCTGTTTTGGGGGGGGGGGGGGGGGTTTGTTTGTTTGGCTGGGTTTTTTTTGCTCCTGGAACAAATTAGATCAATTAGGTCTTCAAAACTGGGGAGGAAAGGAAATGGTATCTAGGATAAATACTCAGAAACTTAATTAAACCTTAAACTGCAGTTCAATAAAATCTTGAGTTTAATTATTTTTTAAAGATGCCTTTTAATTAAGTTTGCAATTGTTAAAAATCCAAGTCTCTCAAGGGCTTCGTATAAAACTGTGAAATATAATCGCCAGAAAGTGGTACAGTGGTTTATTCTTTTTACTGAGTAAGATTTAAACACGAAAAAAAAATACAGATTCAAACTCCAGGCCCTTTGATAATTTCTTGATAAATCTTGTCCTTTATCTTGTGCTTTATGGAGAGAATGCCAGAAGAAGAAAGACAAAACACCTTCTCCTTCTCCAGTGTTGGTTTGTTTTATTTGCACTGCCCCTGCACTGCTCACCCACATCTGGGGCAGAGGACAGACACAAGTCTGGAAGCCAGGAAGGGATCCAGCTGTGCCCTGTCTTCAGTCCACTGAGAAGGTGCATAGATCAAGAGCAACACAGATATTCTTTAGTCATCACTTTGTGAATCATGGTAAGAAATCATGTGGGAAATACTTATTCTCATGCTTGCATTACATTTATTGATCGTGCAACTGAGGAGGAAGTGATAGGGATGTTTCCAGCTTGTGACAGCACAGGGGGCTTTTCTGTCTATATCCTGCTTGGAGGAAGACACGTGTCCCTGCTTAGACCCTACCATGCCACAGACACCTCTTCTTCCAGTGAACAGACTGAAGTGTTAAACACCTTGAATTTATGTACCCAGAGCATAAAAATAGTTAGGCAAATTAGTCATAAATAGGAATATAACACGGATGTCTTCCATATTCTCCACACTAGCATACAGCAGCCAAAGCTGACTGTCACCTTGTATGGCATGGCAATTATTTTTTCAGGGCTGGAAATAGCACAGCAGCATTTATAGAAAAAACCAACTACAGCTGGCACCATGGCCATCCTCATAACTCTATAAACAGAGCAAGGCACATGCACACAAACACACGTACCCCTAAACACAGAGGAAGAAGCACTTGGAGAGGGGGGAGGAAAAAAAAAAAAAACACAACTACACCACACACAGCTAGTAATCCTGAAATGAAAATGCATCACAATTTGCAAAGGAATCAAACAAATCAAAGCAAGAGGAGGAATTACCAGGACTAGTAAACGACCCTGCCTGCAAAAACAATCTGAGGAACACATTTACACAGTGGAGAATTCCACATGCAATTAATTACATGCAACTGTTTACAGGGTGTGCAAAAAAGATGCTTGAAAGTTTTCTTCTATAGCAGCTTATATTAAACAGCAGTGAGACTGGCTGGCCTGGCTGCAGCCCAGCTGCACCACAACAACCCTGCCGGACTCACGGCCCCGTGCAGACGCGGCCACCCGCGGTGCTCCCTGGCAAGGGCTCTCCCGTTTTCTTTCCCCACCCCGGGCTCAGCTTGTTCAGGCAAACTGGCTTCCATACCTTTAATGACAAACTACATTTCACACTGATCTTTTAAGGCCTGGGAGTGCCAATACGCAGAGATGACACAGCAGATACAGTACAACTCTGTACGGGTACCTCCTAGAGCAGCCGTTGCCAGCAGAGCTGCCCACCTTGCTGCAGTGCACAAAACCCCTCCTCTTGTCATTCAAAATGTCTTTGGAGAAGGTGAAAGCTTAAACAGCCCTAGCACCTTCAGCTTGCCTATTGGCACTGTTTTTTTTTTTCTTTCTTTTTTTTTCTTTTTTTTTTTCTTTTTTTTTTTTCTTTCTTTTTTTTTCTATTTTTTTTTCTTTTTACTTTTTACTTCCAAAATATGAACAACGTAAAATAGGATTGCTCAAAACCACGGAGAAAACACAGTAATGTTTTGTTAAACAAACAGTGCAGAGCCCAGATGAGTGGCATAGCCCAATGAGCTATTCCAACTGACCTGCCTTATTAAGATGTCTGTTTTGCTAGTTTCAGTTATAATACACCCACGAAAAACATTGCTCATGGCCAGCTGATATCAACTGAGATAAGAAATGTGACATTATTTTCCTTTTTCCCGCCCTGTAAATAATCTATCAGTGTCTGAGAACATCTGAAGCAGCTCAGCCTTGAAAGGAACAAAATAACACAAATATTTTTGGCTTGACTGAAACAGGCAGCCCAGGATTCTGTGCTCAAGAAATGAGTATAGTAGTTTTGCACTGTTATGTCTGGAGAAAGATTAAGATATAGTTTTACTTAAAAACAACAGTGAACAATTTCACCTGTAGTTTTTTTGTGCTTCAAAATTAGTCTATATAGATACGCAAAACAAATTTGCATCACAAGCACAAGGGAGATTTGAAGAAGACTGAGCCATACACCCTTTTCTTAAGCAAGCTTAGAATTCATAAGAATTCTACCCAATTATTAAAAAGGAATATTTGATATTTTTAAAAAAGCTCATACAGTGATGTTGGTTCGACTTTACTGGTTGTACTTTTAGGAAAAGTATGAAAATATATTTGGCAAACAGTTCACAATATACTACAAAAGATTTGTCTAATTACAGATGGATTTCATAAGTTAGGTGTCTGGAATTTGATAACAACCCTTTTACAGGGGTTGTTTTGTTGGTGGTTGTTTGGTTTGGGATTTTTTTGTTTGTTTTTTGTTTTGTTTTATAACTCATTGACTGGCAGCAAATCCCTTTTCCTCATCAAGTGCTGTTATTCCATATCATAGAACAAACAGTGAAATAGCGGCTGCGGGGCTCTGAATTCTAAAGTTTCTCCTATGTTTCCACAAAGTCCGATGGCCACACAAGTGCAGGGGAAGTGGCCTTGCAAGCTCCGGAGCACCAGAGACCAGGAGTGAACTTGGGTTGCTGGGCCTTCTCCTGCTCCCACTTCCCCATCAGGTCCCCTTTTACTCCCCTTTCTTCTCCCTCCTGTCACAGATGGACATATAAGTAACTGCAGGTTTTTGACTTACTGTGAATTTTGACTGACACATTAGCTGACTTGTGAAAACATCCTCAGCCCATTACAAATGATCTGCTTCCACAACCTCACTGACTGCAGCTACCTGTACCTACTCCCTGGTTTTGCAACCACGTAACTGCTTGCAAAGCTGCTGTGGTTTTCCTTTTCATACACTGAAATAGCCATTTTTCTTTGGGGCGCTCATCCAGACAGATGTTCTGAGCACATGCACACAGTCCTGCCAAGCTGAACGATGACAGATGTCCCCGACAAGGTCCTCTGTGACCCATGGGCCCTGCTGCAGCTGCAGACGAGATAGCTGCATTTAATTTGGTTAAGTCAGAAGGCAGTTAGGCTGTTTGTTAGCCAAAATTGTGCAGCAGCACTCTGGATACCCATGACAAATGCCACAAGACAAGACCCAGCGCAAACACGAAAGCAAGGAACTGATTTGGATGCAGCTGTACATCTGTGACTGAAGCAATTGCAAAAAAAAATAAAATAAAAAATAAAAAAATAAAAAAAAGAAGAAGGCAAGGCAAAGGCCAATATATATACATATATATATATACACATATATATATATATATAATTTGGGTAGACTCATGGCTAGCAAGGCTAGCCTGGAATTATAATCAAGGAGACGGGCATTTTTGTTTTGATTCCTCCTGTATCCAGCAAAATAGGCTGGGGTAGGGAATAATTCTTTGTAAATTAATGAATTATACTAAAGAAGTAGCTGACTCACAAGTTTTCCTTCTAATAAGCTACAGGGTCCCAGATGCCATTTAGAGACAGTCAGAGCTAAAAGAACAGGAAAGTTTGTGTAACGTCAGATTTTTAAATCTAATCATGTGCTAAGACTGAAGAGAGGCTCCGGCTGGAAATTTAGATTATTTTTCTGGTGTCCCCAACTTCTTGGTTTACTAAAACCTAATAACTGCATCTTGTGAATTTATAGTAGACATGCATACTATATGCACAGTTTTGTTTAATGCCGTTAAGCATGACACGTGATACCACAATTTAGAGGTATCACATGAAATTTAGATGTTAGGGCTAGTGTTGCCCTGCAAAGACATGAAGTTCTGGCTCCTTGGCTACTCCGCAGCAAGCTGCCTGTATCACATCCTTACCCTGCTAATCTGCACCCACAGACACACAGAAGCTCACCTCTTTCTCATGAAAAAAAAACATGGAGCAAGACCAAGCAAAGGCAATTAGCAGAAATAACTAATGAGCTACAAGCTTGGACTCTGATCTACTCTGGGGAAACGCATCCCCAGCTCTACACAGAAAAGGTTTAAAGAGTTTCCTTCACCCAGTTGTACCTGGCAGAGCGCAACACATCACTCCAATCTAGGAATTAGTGCAGACAATGAAACCTTGCAGGCACTCAAAACTTGTTGAGCCGCATTACAGGATGTTTAATTACATTTCAGTCATGAACACTCCCATTAATGTGGAAAGTAAACCCATTATTCATTCATCTTATTTGCACAGCACTGTTAAGCATGGAATAAACAATCAAAGCACAGAAATAAAATCTAGGCCATTTGACAAACAGCAGTTTAATTTTTACTTCCAAATGCTGTGGTGGTATGAATAAATGTTTCCCTCTCTGTTTTCTGGCTCCTTAATATTCACATTATTGTAATCCATGGATACTCTATGATATCTATGTTAAATAATAATAATAAAACATTTTTGGTAAATCACTTTCACCTGAACAGTTTTGCTTAATTTTCTCTCCTGTCTCTTCTTAACACCACAATTCCACGCTATTCTTTAAAGCAACCAAGAGTTTACAGCTAGCACCTGGCTATACTGAGTTAAGAACTCTGGAACTATAAAATCCAGAACTTGGCTGGCTTTCCTTGGGCCCTTGGAGCATCCGCACCTGTTTCTCCTTTCACTGCCCACGGACCACGATGCGAGGTCATGGAAATACCTTCCTGTTAAAGCGGCAAATGAGTCAGGGATCTGGACTGCTTCATCTCTGAGGAAGAGATGGTCGGGAAGCCAAAATCCCTGCTAGCAGCATATACCAACGAGAGGAACAAGAAACCTTAGCAGGTACACGAGGGCTTAGGATCTGCCTCCTCACAGTATTATTCTTGTTACCAACATGGACACACTGAGAGTTCCCATTTAAAGATTATACTTAATGACAGAAGGAATGAGAAGGAGAAAAGGGCTCCTGTCACAAGGAGATACAGAGAAGGTTGCCCCAGCCTTCCTTTTGTTTTTATTCCTCTACATGTTTTCTACTTGCAGTCTTACTTACATGCAAGACTAACAAAAAATATTTGGAGAAGACCTTAAAACATCTTCAGTCTCTCAACTAATTTATTTATGCAGTTTACCTTGGGATTTTTCGGTTCTACCATATGGGATCTTATTTGGCAAGTTTGTTCGGTGTTGAAGACAGCTCAGCTTTGTCATAGGTCTCATCATATTCTGTTTTTTTTTTTTTTCTTTTTTTTTCTTTTTTTATTCAGAGCTCCTGTAATCTATATATCACAGGGAAATATTAACTCCAGGTTAAGAAAAATATTTTTTAATTATAGCGCTCTTGATTCTGAATATTGAAGAGATATTAATGCTTCCTAAAAGCCAAAGAGAAGCCTCAGAATGCATCCAAAATAAAACTTTTCACTCTCAGTTTCTAAGCTTATTTTATAATTCCAAGTATGACTCATTTTTGAACACTCATGGATGGCAGTAAAATATTAGCATTCAAAATGATTGATTACCATTATTTTTCTTTTCCAATTTGTTCTTCTCATGCTCACAGTGCCTTAAGTGGTTACTACACAACAGCACCTCGCTTCTGTTCCGTTGAGCTTCCAGGTAACTATCTTGAAACTTCTCTTCCCCCAGCAACTTACCTGATCCTCTGCGAGAAAAGTAATGATCATCTTCAGTTAATTTAACACCCATGTCTTAAAAGCATGTTCTTTCCTCACAAGGGTAAGGAACATGACAATTTTCAGCACCACCAACAGAGAAAGTATTTCCACAGTTCATCATTTACACCACAGGCTAGTAGCCTCCATGTAAACTGCTGTGGGTTTACATTTTCTGGAGTGGGAAAACAACAGTTAAATACAGAACAAATTACTGAAAATCCAGTAGGAACTGGAAAGGATCATGCTAGCAAGCTGACCCCATTACAAGGATGTAAAGCAACAGGATCTGAATGTAAAGGCTGTAAGAAACAGAGTCAAAGCCACAAGTCCAGATGATTATGAATATTTGTATCGGGTGACAGAGTCCTCCAAAAATGAGGTTATGACAGTATTAATGTGAGCAGTAGTATTTACACAGATATTAAAAACTTTAACCTTTGAGTTTTTATTTGCTCAGAATATACTACAGCAGCCATATTGCTGTGGTAGTAGCCTACTTTTCTGCAGGTGTATCTGCACCATCTCATTTCTCCTCAAATCAGCCCCCCACACATTTTGAGAAATTCTGCTGTAAATAGGTGTTTCTGGGAAGGAGAAAGCACTGTGATTATTCCTATGAGCCTAAAGGGAACAGACATGTTAATATTCCTTCCTTTTTTTTTTTTTTCTCCTCCTCTCTCCTCTTTTTCCTTTTCTTTCTTATACCCAGCCCCTCCTAAGTCCTTGCAAAATACTAGACCTGGTGTAGGCAAATATGCCCTATGTAAAGACAGTCACCACTAAGATAACTGTGACCACTGAGCATGAGAGAAACCTTTCAGGCCCTGGGACAAACACAAGAAAATGCTCAAAACACCTTGAAACAGCAATCCAGGACTGTGCTGAGCAGCAGCTCTCCAGCATTTCTGACCAAATTTCCCTTTTTTCATGGTAAAGCAGCTGTTCCACAAGACAGCACGAGATCTAGAGTTCAGACTTGCCCATGTTTTGGCACTGTGGCTGCTTGATCTTTGAAAATTCAGAGTTCTCATTCAGGCCCCTTCACAATACAAGCTGCTAAACACGACACTGATGAGTTGTTCTGCTTTTGATGTATCATCGTATTTATAGCTTTTTGTAGAAACAAATTCTTGGCCCAAGGTAAAAACCTTTCACTGACTTCATGGTCACTACTGAAAAAAACATAATTTAGTGTTTCTAAGGGTAAATGAGTTGGAGCATCCTTAAGTTCTACTTATATTTCATTTTGTCTTCTACAGTCCATTATAAAGCTGCATGTGCCATGTGTTATTATACAAGAATGTGTAAAATTTCCGTAATATTTAGCATTTATTTGCAAATTTTACCTTGAATACATGAAACACCTGCAAACAAATAGAAGACCTATGATCCTAAACTCTGTATTATGATTCAGTAAAACTATACTCTTTACCCAGTATCATAGCAATGCATGCAGCAAGGAAGAAAATGTAATAGACATTAGATTCTTTGCTCCACTAAATAAAATAGAAAGCATCAAATTAAGAATATGAAGAACAACATTTCTTAAAATTAATTCAGTATTGTAGAATTGACACTTTCTGATATGAAATATTAGAAAATAATTATTCTTTCCTATATAATTTCCAATAACTGGAAAAATTAATTGAATTTTCATTTGATATTGTACATGCTCAATATAATCAATCTCTTTAAAAATACATACAATAGCAGTTCTAAGCTCAATAAAAATTTGCTAGAAATTTGCCAAAATTTCCCAAACTTCCTAGACTAATCACAGGCACATTTCTGAGAAAAATTTCTCTTTAAAACTACTTAGAGTATTGTTGCTATAAAAATGGCAGCATGGAGTTTTTATTTATCAATGTTTTCCATATCAAATGCTTAGAATTCCCCTGGCTGCTGTGAAAAAAATATCTCCAGCTCAAAAGATAACTGTGACTCCTTCTGTCTCCTGCATTATCACCAGCAATACTAAAAATACTAAAATTAAACAACAACAACCAACATAAGGGCAACATCTTCAGGCCAAATTCTGCCTGCTATGGATGCAAAAATGCCAGCAGAAAAATCTGCAGGCAGATTAAGATGTCCTTGGATTCATTTTCTCCTCTAGCTCTGTCTCCCACGAGAAAGCCACCATTAGACAACCCATCGCAGGTGCTTGGAGGGAATGGGGCGATGACCCAAGGGCAAGGATGGACTAAGCTTCTTGCCCACCAACTGGGAAAATAAGATGTGGGGACAGAAAACGCAGCGGTGCTGGCCTGAGCCTAAGCACATGCATTTCTTCTGCAACCATTTACACCAGGAAAGGGAATTTGCTCCAGCTTCTGAAATGATTAACATCACCTTGCAGGCTGTTACCTCGCTGCACTACAGCTAGGGACACCACAGTATCAAGGGGAAATCCCTCCCAGAAACAGGAAAACAGACAGGAACTGGAGAACAGGAGAGAGATCAGTGGCCCTGAAAACCAAAGCGTGGTTCAGAGTTTAGATCCCAGGCCTTCATGGAATTAGATTTTCATCTCATCTCAATCCCTTGTAATGCATTACATTCTTGGCTCTGGGAACCTCATGTCTGCATATGGAGGATAGCCCTGCCACAAAAGTCTCTGTGGAAAACTGGCCCAGCACCAGCTGTCCACACCCAAGTGCTGCTTATGAAATGACAGAAGGGCAAAACGTGAAAGGTTTATTACAGATATCCACCTTTTCTGAACACCTAACTGAAACACATTAAAGTGACAACTGGAGCAGGCTGCCTTCGGCAAAATACTGTAGAAAAAGAAACTACTTATCTTGATAAGACAAGCTTCACTGGATGGCAAATATGATGAAGTCATATTTAACCATCACAGCTGTCATGTTCTCTTGGTACCTGCTCTTGCACGTATGAAGAATTGCCCATACCCACATGACTAGCTTGTAAATTTACTCTCACTCATCGTTAGCTTGTTATAAAGGTGACTACAATGACTTTGAAAGGCAGATCAGTACTACAAACCATTTTTTTCTTATTGAATGAATGTGTTTGGAGCAGATGAAATGGATGGTCTGTAGCATTAACCCAGAAATAAGTGCACATGCAAGAGCTTGGCATGAACCAGATGGTAGCTTTGCCTATGACTTGGCTGGCTGGACATGCAATGCTGCCATGTGTGTACAGCAATTCCTACCTCTGGTCAAGGGATATTGTGAACTAAAACACAGCTTCAGTACATTAAACAAAAGAGTAATAAAGTACAAAGAAAAATGATTATTTCACTTGTCTTGTAATGTGAATTTGAAAGATAAGACTAATTTGAGGAAGCCAAACTTTTCCTTCAGCACAATTATTTTTTTCTTGTCTAAAGACCACTGAAAAGTAAAAATATCACTTGAACCAAAAGGAGAACTGAGATTCCTCCTCCCCCCCCCCCAATTAATTCTGCTTTATTTTATACACTCTTTAGCAGAAAAAAAAATACAGAAATGGTTAAGCAAGTCTCAGCTCCCATTCTCATAACTGCTATGTGATAGATTCATCTTTACTCATGTCTTCGTATACCAAACCTGGGCCATATCCTGAGCAGTATAACCCGCTGCTGTACCTCACATGGCACAGAGATGCACCCATTAACACCAACTGAGCCTTACAGAAAAAGTAATTCTGAACAGCAGCAGCAGCCTGCAGCAAGACTAGTAATTAATATAATCAGGTCAGGTGCAGGAGGGAGTTCTCTTAACCTATGGTGAACAAGCAAAGATGCTTAAAATTCAGACAATATAAGAACTAATTAGCTTTTCTTCGACTGCCTGCTAAAACGATGCTACTCTGCCTCACCTGCCTAGGTCAACCACATGAGGAGAGGAAAACATGCAAGTCCACACAAATCAAGCCCAGTTGCAAACGGAGATGGAGAGCTTACCTGAAGTAAGGCTGCAAGCACACGAGTGGCACAGGACAGTAATGTCCTCATATAGGAAAACTGCAATTTCCACCTCCCACACACTAGGACCATAAAGAGGTAAAAGATTTTACTATACGTGCAACTTACTCATTTATACTGACACTGGCAAACAAAAGAGAAGGGGGAAACGGGCTAGAAATACCAATCACGTATATTAGACAAGTATTCCCTTGGATATAAGCATGCATTTGAAGCACTTACTATATTCTGATACGGATAACTCTCACCTAAGTTAGTAGCATGCAGCATTTCAAACAGGCCAAGCAAAGGAAGGCAAATCCTGGGGGTAAAAAGGAGGAGGGACAGAAGGAGGAATCAGCAAAACAGTACCAGAACACAGGTATGAGGGCCAAGAGGCTTCCTGGGATGCATGCAGGCTCTGGGGCAGAAAGGCTCTGGAATGAATATTTTGGGTATTACCTGCACATGCGCCTCATCAAGCTGTTACTAGATTTCGAGGAAAAGACGGGCAGTGTTGCTTTGTTTTTACAAGTGATCCACAGCTTCTATGTATAAAAATATGAGAGCTCCCATTTTAAGCTTTCCAACTTCTCTCTGACTAAGAATAGATAATTAACTCCACAGACTCAATTCTTTTGGCACAATATTGACCATGTGACAAATGACTGTTAGAAATTTCAGATATTACAGTAGCACAGCAAAATAAGGCTATAATTATTTAGAAGTGAGAAGATGCTGACTACAATAAAAGCAATACTACAAACTATGAAAAGACTACAAAAATAAACTTGGTTAAGATTAGCTTGGAAACATGATCAGACAACTTCTTCTGCTATCCCAGAAATCCACAATAGGCTGAGGATGGACTTCAGGTATCATATTTTGGAAAGCCTTTGGTTGGATAGTGTCATTTCAAATGCCTGACGTAAAGTGAACATGACACTGCCTAAACAAAACTCAGGTTGAGGGACATAATGTAAACCAAGCATGATCTGCCTATCTCATTTGTCTCCCCAGGCACTTATGCTTTAGTTAAGCTGAAGTATTTGAGACTCAAGGATTGATGCCGCTAAATTCCCGCCTTTATATCACGAGTCCACAAGTCCTTTTCAATTGAAGCAAAACATTCATTCCTATCAAATAGGAATTCATTCAAACCTACCAAGTAATATTCTTGACAACTTTTTATTCCATAAAGTCATGTTGTAAAATTCACCACCGAAAATACTTCGCAAGGCACTTGCAGATCTGAACTCAGAGCAACTTGTATCTGACACACAGGCATCACCAAGCCAGTCAGTATCTCTGCTCGAGTCCCGGCTAAATTTAGATGAACAACAAGTCTGCATTTTAATTTCTACTAGTAAAGCCCTGTCAACAGCAATGTTGCAAAGTGAGAGCGCCGTTCTGAACTCAAGCCCATGCTTGAAGACTGTTAGGAAAAGACTTTTCTGGCACATTTCCTCAAGGCACACACGCAAGGCAGAGATGGCTGTCGCATGACCACCATTCAGAGCCCCAGACCAAAAAAAAAAAAAAAAAAAAAAAGGATAACAATATATACATAAAATATCACTGCAGGAGAACAGTCTTACAGTGCAATTGAGATAAGTTCAAATACATCTTGTTCTGCATAATTTGGAGGAGGAATTCCATGAAGCTTTCTCTATCACCCAGCTAAATGCCTCATCTACCACAATAAGGTCATTTGGGAACCTGCTCAATCTCTCTCAGAGCCAAGTTTCTTCCCTTGCATTGAATCTAACAATTCTGTAGCTGTAAAGTAAAACTGGTCAACTAGAAAACACATAATAGAAGAAATGTGTTCATTTTCCAGCATCTCAGATTGATCAACTCACCTAGCAGCCACAAACTTGATCCTACACAAAGCGTCTGTAACCTTGAAGCCAATGAGGCAGCACAGTGGAAGAGGATGCTCTGAGACCAACTAGGGAACCAGCATCTCCTGGGTCACTTTTATACTGTTCAGTTTCAAAAAAACAGGCCCTTGGAGATGAGGGGAGGGAAGAGGGAGGGCAGGTTATCTTTCAAAGTCAGTTGTCCTTTATCAAAATATTTATCATCATTTTAGTGAGATCTTTCTCATCTTGAGGGAAAATTCTAGTGTATTTTTCATATATCATATTTCAGTGACAGGCAAGGAAGCAAATTAATCATAATTTTATATAAGCGATCTAGAACCAACCATATGTTGGTTTGCAGATAGCTTCCTTAGAAACACCAGTTACTGAACAGAGGAATTTGGATTTACCTTTCTAGCCACCTCCGAGGTTTGCTCATCACTGCTGTTCTCAAAATTTTTTGAGGTTACATGTCCCCTTAAACTTCTTTGGACCACAACTCTCATTTACTGCATGCTTGTGCCTCATCACCTAACCAACAACACAAAAATTGACAATTTCAGTTAAAAATTAAAACCAAGACCCTGCACTTGGGATAAAAGCTTCTTTAAATGGATTTATGGATCTGCCAAGACACTGAAATAAAAGTTATCTAAAAATTTCTCTCCCCTAACCAGTAAGAAAAATCTCTAGGTCTATTTATTCTGGGAACATTAGCACCAATGAAATCATACAGTTCCCCATGCTGCAGCACAATCTGACAGGTATAAATTGAGTGTGTTCTTCCCCCATTGTCTTGGCTAAGCTGTTCAATAACTATGGTCCTCATTTTGAAAAGAACTGTATTGGAAAGCTCCTCTATGGACAGAGATGCTGCTTCTTACCTGTCTTTTTTTTTTTTTTTTTTTTTTTTTTTTGGCCTTTGGAGATTAAGGAAACATTTCTCAGTGCATCTTGGCATAATATACCTCAGAAAGTATTTAAGAAAATACTCAGTATTTAACAAAAAAATACTTATACACCAGCAAGGATCAACATACATGTCCATTGTTAAAGTGATGTAAATACAAAGGTAAATATAATAGCCTTGTAAAGAGAAGTCAGCCTCTACAGACAGAAACAGCTTATGCATAAAGATAACAGAACAGTTGAACGACCATACATCCACTATAGCTCACAAATAAATAAATAAAACTTCCTCCCTGCTCCGTCTTGGTATAAAGTTATAAAAGATTATCTACAAGATGGAGATAGCTGCTGGGATTTTAGCAGGGCTAAACCCAGCAGAACAGAAGTGACGTGGTTGCTGTCTGCTCCTTTTTTATGTTTATCAATTTGAAGCAAACACTATGACCTGAGCACAGATGATTTGGATGATACAGAAGCTCATTCCAAGCTATAAGACAAGAGTAGTCTGACTGGCCACTCATCCCAGTAATGCTTATTGCCATAATGGCTAACCCAGCAATAATCTAGCCTTTCACATTTCATCAACACACAGCCCTGGATAGTGCAATGCACAATATTTCCTTAAGAAAACAAACCTGAAGGAAATGGTGAACTTTTTCTTGGATGCTACAGTATCACTGGGAGCTAAACAACTTTAATATATTTGATATCTCAAGGCATTTCTTCTATTATAGGCAATCAAGCAGCACAAATAGAAAACAAGCATTACTTACAGCAGGTTGGCCCTGTCTGAAAATAAATAAATAAATAAATAAATAAATAATCTAGCTTATTCTTCTCCCATAGGTTACAGCAAGCAGTATATTCCCAAGTGGGGAAATGACATTTTTTTATGGTTGTCTAAGCAAACTAATACATAGTGCACAGAGAGAAGCAACTGACATTTAGATCTATTTGAGAAAGCAATTCCTCTAACAGTCTACAAGGGATAACTTCATGTTAAAATGACTGCCTTACGACTAAGTAGAATAAACATCAGGAGCCTCTAATCCTGATGAACTACTAGAATCCAGCTAGTTGCCTGTAGTTGCAATTAGCAGTGTTTTCATAATTCCCTTTATGACATATCCCATTTTTTTTTTAAATCAAAATCGAGGATAAGCCATGAAATGCAACTACAGGTTCCCACATATACAGCATATAGAAAAAAATGATAACTTCATTTAGATTTTATGATGCAACAAATAAATCCTCTATCTGGCATTTCTCATCCAATAACCCAGCCAATAAGCAAAGCACTGACAGGAACAAGCAAAATGGGCTAGCAGGAATTATCCTGAAGAATAATCCTAGTTTTTGCAAAAATTAACACACTTGCCCTTTAACTAGTAACTATTGTTACTTTTAAACAGGAGCATCTATTAGATGACAAGAATGTATATGATACAACCTAGCACAGAACAAATTAAATACGCTATATACTTTCCACAAGGTAGGTAAACTATTCTCAGAATATCAGACACTTTAGGTTGAGCTAACATATTCAACGAGTACATATGTAAAACTTTCATTAGTAAATATTTCTCCACTTTCTAAACATGCTTTGTAAACTACCATTCATATGTTCCAGTCCAAAATTCAGGGAGCAGGGCATTACTGCCTTCCAAAATGTCAGTCTTCATTTTTGATACTCAGAACAAGGATAACATCCAGTAGTTATACTCAGAAAAGCACTAACACCTCAGGCTTAATCCCAACTACAAAGTTTTCAGCAACGTACTAATAAATCACTCCATACTTTACAAAGAAACTCGTTGGTTGTATTTTTACCCTGCTTTTAACAAATTCAGTCAGTAAAAAACACCAATCCTTTTTTTCTGTCAAAGTACCTCAAAGTATTGAAATATTGAATTTAACATGCACTATATATAGCCAAAAACCATTCCACTCCCCGACAGACGCCGAAAGCTGAACGATGGTTGTCTCAGCCAGGATGCCCCAGAAGGTCTCAATGGCAAAATCTCCTCTCTGCCTTCCAAGAGCTTTCCAAGGGACAAAACCAGGCTGCAGACCTGGGCAGTGAAGGGGAATTGCACGACCCTCCCGTACTCCAGTGATGCGGTGCCACCCGCCAGCTCCCCTCCCACAACAGGAGATGTTGGCAGCAGTAGAACAATTGAGCGACCGTTAACGGGATGAACGCAGAAATGGAACAGAAAGGCTGAATGTCTACCGAGGCTTTTAAGCACTGCATTACCACTATTCAGATAGGAAAATTCACAAAAAAAGCATCCAGAACAAGTCCATTACAAACCAGGATTAAACAGCATGACGACCACCATAATGCTGAAGGACTCTTGAATCACTTGAACAAAAAATGATCCTATTAATCTTCCTTGCACATCCCCCTGCCCTTCAGCTGATGCTCCCTTCCCTCTCCCATACAGAGGCATACACACTCATGCTTTTTTCATCCCATTAAATCCAACCTGTTCTGCTGAACCCGATGTACTAGCAACAGCCGGTCCCCGTGGTCCTTCAGGCAGAAGCATGCGCCCGTGATGGGTCATCTCTCTTCCTGCATCCCCAGAACAGCACTTTTAATCCTACTGTGACTAGTCCATCTCCTTTTTCCCACATCAGCTTGTCACATTACAGAGGCAAGAGAACCCACCTCACATCAATCAAATTTGAATAAATCAACAGAATGAAATCATCATTCTTTGCTAAAAAAAAAAGGATTGAGTGACAGAGACTAACTGTTATTCCTTTCCTTAAAAAAAGGGACTCGGAGAGGTCTTGAGTGACTTGGTCTTGCATAGCTAGTTCCTTCCAAAATGCTTTGTGTGTTGTTTACAGTAGTTTCTCCTGGGCATCACGACCTTGCTAACCAATAACTCTCCAAATTTTGGTATTACTTTTCCAATGCATTTGTCAGGGAAATAAATATGTCAAGATCTCTGTGCTTAAAACTGCAGCCCACACTTTATTGTAACTGAGTGATGTCAGCACCTCTTGTGCTGGTTCACCAGAAGCGATCAGGAGGCACCAACATGCACAGATCCTCACCCCTCATATTGCCGGCCTCTCTTGC
This sequence comes from Tinamus guttatus, assembly GCF_059628265.1. NCBI lineage: Eukaryota > Metazoa > Chordata > Aves > Tinamiformes > Tinamidae > Tinamus > Tinamus guttatus. Next base: position 509,681 of record NW_028289051.1, read on the forward strand.
TCACATTTCTCGTGGCACACAAGCAAATCCTACACACACCAGTGTCCCCACAAGGCACCCAAGTCTAGCCTGAAGAAAGCAGAGTGCGGAGGAAGCATTACACAAGCGCAGCTGGAAGGCCCCACTGAGGACACCAGCTTGGCAGAGTGCTACGCTACTGCAAATAGACTGGTTTTGGTGCCTCTCCATAGACACATCCAGGGGAAAGATTAATAAAGGTTAGTCCTTTTTTCCTATGTATTTTAAGCTCCTCGTAAAAAGAGGCATGTTCTTGTAGTGAAGAAGCTGCTCCATCTATATAGAAAGAAAATGATACCAGTTTTCAACAGAAGTCTTTTCAGTACAGATTCCATGCAAATAACCATTTCCTGACAAAAGGTCGATGTCCCTTTTCTACTGAGGAGAATTTGCAGATAGTTAAACACCTCGTTTGTGCTCTGCAAACACCGTTGCAGCAAAACAGGCTGCAATGGCTAAGCAGGCCTTTTAATGCTTTTGCCTTGTTTTAGATAGTTTTATCCAGTGCGGGGCTGTGGATAAAACCTTGTGTCTACCCAGACACAGCCGTATTTAAGAACACTACCTAGAAAAATGCGATAAATTCAGCCTTAGCCTGTGGAACAGGCAGTGGCTTCTGGCAGTACATGACTAACTGCAACCTATGTTACCAAAGATGTTGCTACAACAGTCCTCAAGTGAGTGTTTTGTCATGGGCGTCTCCAGATGAACAGCCGCAGGGGCCGTGCAGCTCGGGTTAACTACATGGCTCGTGCACATTCACGCTCATTTACCAAGCTCTGAGGAATGTGCGAGCCTGCAAGTGTAGCACCTCCCCAAGGACCTCCCCCCACTTCTTCATCCTCCAAAACAGTCTGCTCGTATGTATTATTTTAGAAACAACTTCTGACAGCACTTGGTACTCATAGGACTGGAACAGAATTTTCTCAGAATCCGTAAGTTTTATGAAGGATTAGATTTTCCCTTGCAAAAGAAGTGAAAATTTAGAACCAAAATAGAGCAGCACTTTTCATATTGAGATATATTGAGGTAAACTAGCAAAAAAGGTGAAACAGATATAATGCAAACGTTACTTTCTGTATCACAGCACTTTTAAGGATGATTCTTATTTCATTTTCCTATCCTTGATTAACATAAGGAGATACCTGAAAACAAAGAAGTTACCTATTCCTCAACACCAGCTGACTAAAAAAATATTCTCTCTATAAGAGAGTATTAAGAGATCTATGACAAGGAGCAACTCTAGATGAGATGACCTTTCTGCCCAAGTCATTTCCATCTATATAACACATCCATACTGGAATCCTAAGTGCAGCACGCTGTGCACCAGGACACTGCTACAGCCTCATGCCAAATATGCCACCTTCATGCAGCACCACGTAGCCCTCCACCATATGTTTCTGGTCTGAAAGCCAAGCAAGCGAGGCATCTGAATTCTGGAAATGATACAAAGGAAAAAAAAAAAAAAAGCGGGGAGAGGGGGGAAAAACTGGCTAACAATCTGTATAGATAATAGCTTTCAAGGAGATCTCTGTGCACTCTGAGCACAAGGAGATCACTGGCATGAGCTCTGTGATCATGTATTTTCTCTGTTGTTTGACATTAACTCACTCACAGAAAACACTGCAATACAGTCTCAGCACTGCAACTGCAGGGGCAGCTTAACCCTGAACCTCCATACCCAACTACCTCTGCCAGCTGAATCTTAAGTCTCAAAATGGGAAATAGATTAAAAATTCCACTGCTTGCAATTCAGAGATGTCTCTTATGCATCACACAAAGGTTATGCTATGCATATGCATTTATTCTTTCATATTTCCTGGTCCTAACTGATTTCCACATAGTACTAAAAATATTTTCATACATACATCTCTGTCTGCTGTGCATGAAAGTTCCCCATATAACATGTCCTTGCTAAAAGCAATCATTAGTCACTGCTTTTCCCCACTGCGTGCAGAGAAAAAAAAAAGTCATTGCTTGTCCCCAGTCTCCAAGAGTTCTGAGACACTGGCCAAATAGAATGAGATGAATTTCCGAAGCCAAGGCTTCAATGAGTACATAGAATTTCCTAGTTTGGGGGATAAAAATGAACCCAACACTTGCTGGAAGGCAGCTTTGTTTTCTGCACACAGCAGGAGAAGTTTCAACACAGCTGAAGATGAAGTTCTGCCCAAATTGGATGAGAACTAGTTTCTGGAAAAATTCTCAACTTCCTTTCCTTCCATTCGGTTTTCTTGCACACACAGGCATAACGCAGACTGAACTACTGTTCAATACCTTCCCTTTTCAAATTTTCTCTGTTGCAGTTTCCAACAGTGGGTCAAAAGAGCTTAGAAAGATAATCTGTCTCACAGTTATCCATAAAAGCCCTAGGTGTTATTTTCCTTCTCTTTTATTATATACTGCTACATAAATCACATCAGGAAATGCAACCAACAGAACAAAAAAAAACAAAACAAAACAAAAAAGTTCCCTCCCATTAGCACAGTCCGTAAGACATTGGCATTTTTACCAAAGCTTAACTACAGGAAATACCTGTTAGTAGGGATAGGGCAGCCTCACTGCTGGTTTAAGAGCTCTCTCAACAGAAGCGGAGAGCAAGTATCTGACAGGTAATTCTCTTACATAAGATATATGAAACAAATAAAGGCTCACACAGAGTGAGAGACAAATCGGGATATTCGTTAGCTGCAAGGGACTGAGCACCTTAATTGGATATAGTGCCAAGAGAAGCCAAGGGGCACGTGCCCTGCAGAGACGTGAGGCGTCTGCAAGGTGACCAGAGATGGCTCCTCTCGGCCTCGCGTGCTCATCTGCAGGTGGTGAAAACCCCGTGGAGCTGGGCCAAGGACCCAAGACCTCACAACCAAAATCAAACCCAAGCAATCCTGCCAATAGCAGGCCTGGCATTCAGGCTAAGTCCAGCTCCTTACATAAACTGCACTCAGCTTTTCTCCAGAAAGAATCTACTCTGCTTCATACCACATTTTATGACTCATTATTGCATATGGTTTCTTGAGAAATAGCTGTAGAACACCCCCAGAAAAGGACAGGGAGAAGAGAGTCAAAGTTAATACTTCTATGGTTTGAAAAATTTATGTATCTAAACTGATATTTACACATGTGACTTTCTTTTTAATCTTGAAAGAAACTCAACCATCATTCACATGAGCAAAGACAGAGACTAAAGAAAAAGTACAAGGTTATAAGGAAATAGTGTTACATAGGCCTGAATAAAGTTTGAAATACAGTATTTCATTCATAAGTACAAGCTGCTTCTTTTAGATGTTCTTACAACTTCTGATCTCGTGGCACAACAGGAAAAACTTGACTTCAAAAAACAAAAGGACCCCAAAGTAAGAGCAGCCAAGAACTACAGAAGACAAAGGTGAAGGTAAAGAGCAAATTCTGACATTCCACATTTACCAATATGAAAAGGAAGTGCTGCTTTAATACTTTAATATTCTGATGGTCTAAAGATCTTTTCTTGCACTGCAGTTCCATTCCTACTATATTCTACTGACCTATTAACTAGGTATATTTCTGAAAGGCTGCAACATTACCCCAACACAGCACTCAATTAATCTGGGAAGACACACTATCAAAATAGCCTTTCTAGAATCCAACTGCTTTTTGCTCTATTACCTGTCCAAAAAAATCTTGGAGACATCCAACATTTCTCTGTGTGGGTTCAGTATGAAAATCATTTATCGTCGTAATTGAGGAACAGGGAAGAAGCAGCAGGAAAAAAGCTAAACTGATCAAGATCCCCTTTACAACAGTGTCAGATGGTAAAACCACCAGTCATTTCTCCAAGAATCTTAGGGGCACTTAGAAGACACAAAAGCATTGGGTTTTGCATTTATGTAACCTCAGACGAGAAGTAAGTAAAGAATTCTGTCTATTCCTCATGGTGTGGCCACCAACAGGACCTCCATTGCGTACTATTTACAGCTCCCAGAGAAAACAGCCCATCAAGATGCTCTTTTTAAACTGGATCTTCAGGTCTGAAGAGCTTCACCAGGCACATGGGCCATTGGACCAGGGTCTTTCTGTAGCAGCGCACAGAAAGCTCTAACTTTTCTGCAGCTCAGATCTTCTGGGATATGAGACCCTGGCCCATGAAGGAAAATACATTAATAAACAAGGCTTCCCCTGTGGTGGATAGCAGGAACACGCAAAATACAAAACACCACACAACACCCAGCAAGAACCAGAAGTTTTATTATCTTAAGCATCAGTGATGCTAAGCTGCAGATGCATCAGAGCACAAACTTGTTTTTATGAAAGGTATGTTCTAAACATATACCCTCATTTACTGCACCAAAGAATTAGCAGGCTGTTATCAGTGCTAATAAACAGGAACTATTATGAACAATCAAAGATTGTTCTATGATGGTCTATGATAGTGCAACTCTTACAGATCCCCATATCATCACTCTCTTGTGAAACTTTAAATGTAAACTATGTTTATGTTAATATATTAAAAAAAAGACACACATACACACAGGTTGAACATTGTATTTCAAATGTTAGCTTGGGTATTCACCATTCTATGCATTACAAAGCCGTTTTGATTTGTATCTAACAAGAATTAAAACCAGTATTTTCTTCAAAGGCTTTTGATTTACTCAAATAGCTTATGAGAAAGACACAGAGAAAAACTCTAAAGCACACTGAAATAAACACAAAAGAAAGCAATTTAAAAAGCTAAACTGAGGAGTTACCACGGGAATTAATTTTTAATGTAAAGTGTGTCCATTTTTGTTCTGTCCTTTGAAAAGTCAGAATTGCCTAACATTGGAGACTGCCTTATATGAGGACCAATACAGTAACATTTCAAAAATAATCACCTGCATTAAAAGTCATAAATAGTGAGCTGTGGCCAAAGAAAAATGCAGAGATTAAGATACTTCAGTAGGAATGCAATATATATCAACTTACATTAGAAAAAATATTTAATACACAATGTTCTGAAAGTACTGAAGCAGTCCTCAGGCACAATACGGTATATATTGTGCTACTATCTCCTCCGTTTGCTCCCCGAGATACAAAACAAAAGTAATCATTTCAACCACCATGACAACAAATATCTCACAACTCGTTCCATAAGGGCCAGGCTTTAAGCTCGAGGTCATAGCTAAACTCCAACTCAAGCGACTGGAATTACCGACAGATATCCCAGTTCTGAAATACCTCCATACCCAGGTCACAGTTTTCAAACAGAATACAATTCTCCAATAAAAACCCTGAACCAAAGCAAGTGTGTTTAATTTACAGTTCAGATAAATTAAGTGTACCGCAGTTAAAGTGTAGGGGATTTCTTCTTCTTTTTTTGTACAAATGAAAAGGAAGTCCTTGTTTTCTTTTTAAAAGCTTGCAACTTTAGATCTTATGACATAGTTACCTATTTAAAAAGCCGTAAAATATTCAGAAAGATCCAGGATCAATTATGGAGGAAAAAAACAAATATAGTCTTTAGATCAATGCAGAGTTCTCAGTCATCTTGCCAAAGACCATCAATTCATGCAAGAGGAAAAATATGACACTTGGGTTTATTAATATGTCTGTGACATCTCACAAGAAAAAATAGTTTAATTAGAACTACCTACACAGAGCTAGATTCTGAATGACACACAGGACTGGTTATAGTCATATTTCTTTAAATGCTAAAGTGTACTTCTTTGCAGTAACATAATAGCTGGTGCTAAATCTTAGTAAAAGGTGCAATAAATATTGTTAGTAAGTGCAATAATTTTCTGCTTTCAACATAAGGACAAAAAAAGTCAAGATTTCTCGGGAAAAAAAAAATCAAATTACATTGTTATATAGAAGTGTTAGGCTTCTTACATTCAAAAAGTTTCACAGAATTCAGTGTACCAAGAACTACACACTGATAAAACTCTGAAATAATAAGCATTAGACTTCTGAGCTACAGCCACTTAAAACACAGCTAGAAGAGTTAGTTATCACACTTAAGCCAAAGATTACCACCTTACAAAATAAGTGCCTTTTCTGTTGCCTCAGCACAAGAACTGTTCCAATTTAACTTAGGTCATCAGACCATGGGTTAAAACCATCAAGGCAGTTCCTGCATCTTATTTTCCCAAGTGATATAGAAAAAGAATAGTGGAAGCACTTTAAATTTTTGTTTGGGGATTTACTGAATGAAAAAGAAATGGGGCTGAGAGGACTGGTAAAGCCTTAAGACTAAGCAGAAATCTCCCTGGTGACTGCAGCTACCCAACAGGAGGGCACAGAAAAGGTACCGAAGGGGCACTATGATAGGACCAAAGGCCAAGGACACTTGGGAGGAAGGGAAATTCTGATCAGGTACAGGGAAAAGCTTTTTCACCACAAAGGTAGTCAAGTCCTGGAAGAGATTGTGCAGAGTAGACTCTCCATCACTGGAGATGCTCAAAATTAAACTGGGCAAGTCCAGGACCTGCTCTGAGCAGCCTTAGATCACCTTTAGAGATCCCCTCTGAACTAAATTACTCTATGCCGACATAAGGATTTCCACAATCTTTATTCCTGTACTTACCTTTTTGCTCAAGGGAGTTACTTTCTCGTAAGAAATGCTTTTTTATCATTACTGATACTAATGATCACATAAGAATTTGGTTATCACCACAGGTATCTGAAAAAGGTGCAGATATCAGTACTGTTCCATCACTGAGATGTCCTATCCACCAACTATTATTCTCCAAATATTTTACTCCAAACAGATTTTTACATATGAGCAAACTAGGTATGACAAAATAAGTAAGTAAAGCTTAAATGAGATCACAGGTTTAAAGCAACAACAACAGTTGCTGTTAGCTAACTTTAAAATACCTGTGTTTTAAGTACTTCACCCAGAGGATAAAAGCTAACTGGAGGATTTTGAAATATGATGCAGCTTACTTTGAAAACCCTCTTGAGAATCTCTAGTTAACTATAAACAGAGGTTATCCAGGATGCGATTAAATACGATTCTGTTGTACTATCTCTTGATTTTCAGGTTAGCTTATACATATTATGAGTTGGGAGATGGATCAAAAGCTGAAAGTGTATGAGAAATTGATTAATGTATCTGAAATTGCTGAAAGATAAATCTTTTAACAGAAAATTTTAAAAAATAAAAACATTTTAAAAAGAAGGAAACAGGGCAATACAGAATCTAGATTCATTCCTTGAGAATAATCACTTGTCTAATTAAATACTTGGAGAAACAAATAGCCTTGAGAAACTGAAACAACTTTTTTCATATATGAAATTCTTGCTAACTGAATCATATTTCTATCAACAAACTCAGTGCTTTTCTGCCCCAGATTAAGCATTCACTCCTCTACCTATCTAGTATCAGCAGCCTGATCACCAAAAGAAAGGTGTCTTTCTGGCCCAAATTTTGCTCTTTTATTCTCAGTGCCCCCAAATCACACCCCAAAAGTGTGTGCTGATGAGCTATCCTCCAAGCCTTCTTGTCTTGACCTGGCATTATCTCAGAAAAGGTAATCCTTGAAAGTCAGAAGTGTTCTGCTTTCCTCATCACTTCTGCCTTCCCCAGTGGAGTCTCTTAGTAATCTAAAGAAGCAATTAAGATTCCCTTAGGTAATGTTATCTATGTAGCTTTCTTATTGATATTTTCTGCCTTTTTTCCCCACTTCTTTATTCTTTTGCCTGCATTGGCTGGATCTCTTCCCAAGATGTTACACCAAACAAGGCATGTTCTTTAACTTTATTAACTTCGAATGGCTCTGAGCCAGGTACAATTTATTCCAATACAAACAGATAAACATGCACAGTATATCAATCAGGTACTTGGACCGGCTCTGCACCCCTTTCTGCATCAAATGCAGAGTTCTCCTGCTTGCTCCTCAGGGTTCTCACCCCTCTGCTCCCATTTCATCCCTACAATTCTAGTGATTTAGTTCCAGCTTCACTTTCTCCCCTCATTACAAATCCTGAATTTCTGACCCTCGATGTGCAGTGTCTCTTCAAATGACCCTTAAATCCCAACATCTCCCCTTCCCACACAGCTTCTCTCTTACATCAGCTTTATTGACAAATTTCACTGAAAGGAAACAAATTTTTTATACACACACACACATATATATATATATGTGTGTGTGTATATATATATATATATATATATATGTGTGTGTGTGTGTGTGTGTGCATGCATTTTTTTAGGCTTTTCTCAGCATCTCTTCTATCCTGCATCATGCTGTTTTACACCTAATCTCAACCAGAGATATCTCATTTCTGGCCCAAAAGATCCTCAAATGCAGGCCTGAAGGCTTCCTTATTAACCAAGGAAAAAGTTTCATGCCAAAATAGTGAAGATTCGCTTCCTTTCAGCTGTGGGTCTGATGGCCAGGCCACAACCCTAGCACTCCCCCTTCCTTATTATAACCTACAGGCCTCCTGCATTTCCTCCTTACTCCTGCAGCTCACCCAAGCACCAGCCCAAGGTGGAGGGTTCAGGCCCTCCTGTTGCTCATTTGTTTAATGTATCAGAAGTTGATGCACTAAGCTGAAAACGCAGGTTGCTACTGACTCATGACCCTGCAACGAAACCTGCCAGGGAAGCACGTGCACAGAACAGCTCTCCCTGCACCGGAGTCTGCAGCCCTCCCATCACCATTCCACCACCATTCCCTCTTAGAGCACTCATCACCTCTGGTGCTGTCACAAATGCAACTTTCTTGGACACAAATCATTTGGACCTACAGAAAAAACTCCATTGATTAAATAGGTAATTAAAGATGACATGTGCCTGCACTCATGTTTTCCAAGTAGGGTGATGAAATACTTGTAACTTTGCCTGGATTTCAATGGTGATATTTCCACCTTCCTTGTTTTCACTAAGAGTTAGGGCAACACAAGGCCTTCCACACAGTTATTTTATCAAAGTATGGCAATTTTCCCATTCACTGCACTAATTTTTGCTCCTTTTTCACTTATTACAGTTGTGCTATTTTAGCTTATAATCACATGAAATTTAATTTCACACTAGAGTGTATTCCCCTCCTATCATCTCCTAAAAATGCTTGGTATTTTTGTGTATGTATTTGAAAAAAAAAAAAAAAAGGGAAGCAGAATACATGTATACGCCAAGACCTAAAGAGCCTTGTTTACTTCTATTTTTCACAATCGCCTTTCCAGGTGATTATAAATATGTTTACAGAATCTAAATAAACAAAACAGATGAGTAAAGCAATACTCTGCCATAACAGTCAACTTTTTTCCTCTCCTCTCTCCTTCCATTAACTGGAATTGATCATCTTAATAAGGAAGCTTACCCACCTCTGAGGATCTGAGCTTTGAAGTATGGTAAAATGAGTTTAAATTTTTAGAATTCAATTTATTTCAAGTTTTGCTTACAGCAGCACAGATTTCTAGAAGCCTTCTTGCCCAGTGAATCTTATGTGTCATAAGCTCAAAAAATTCTTCCAACAGACTCACAAATATTAAATTAGCTTATCCAACAGAAGACTACCAAAACTCAAAATTCTTTAAAATTTATTTGGAATTCAAACGAAACACAAATGCAAGCAAATCATAGAATCACAGAATGCTTAAGGTTGGAAGGGACCTCTAGCGGTCATCTAGTCCAACCCCCCTGCACACGCAGGGTAATCCCGCTTTCAAGGACCACAGCAGTTCCATGTCTGGATCACTGTGGAAATTCATTTCATTCAAACTAGATACTTTCCAGTTTTAAGACTTAATGTGATCTTAAATCTTACTGAACCCTTGCCATTGACATCACCAGGCCCGTAGCCATACCTAGCATTCAGCAGACTGAATTGATTGCTCAGATTGAGCCGAGTATACCATACACTGGACAGCTCCAGCGCCCACACTGCACTGAAAATGCTGGCTGGTCATAACTGAAGTTATCTTCTCCAGAACACACCACTCAAGACAAACAAAAATGAAGAGTCCAGTAGTGCTTTAATATTTGAATCTCATTTCCTTCAGCACGGCTTGACTCAAGGAAGCTCATGAATTAGGTCAGCTTTAGCAATCGATGAGACTACACCTTTAAAGCTGGGGACAGCAGGGAGCTTGCTGGTCACAGAATAGCAAAGCAGCTGTGTCAAATGATTGCCTACTCCACAAACCCCATCAAAAGGCAAGGGACACAGTGAGCTCTATTTAATAATCCAAAACACCGGTTTGGGCATGTAAGCACAGCCCAAGCTAATACTGAAAATTGCATGGAGAAGCAATGGGGTCCAGAATGTTGTCAGTTAAAGACAGGAGCATCCTGATTTGTTTGGATTAATAGTACTCTTTTCAAATGTTGCAACTGTATCTTGTTTAAAATGAGAATAATCCTCTTGTAAGTAAATAAGGATTGACATATTTTGTAAATAAATGTGCTGTTCCCTTGCCAAACACAACAGCAGAGGAACACTAAGGAAAAAAAAAGTTTTCATGTTTATTAACTGCAAGCTACGGTATTTCTTTTTTCTTTTTTATTAAGAAAATCCTGTAACTTAAGCCATGAGGTGCAATACACTTTTCTGGGGTGGCAGACCAGGCTACTGAAGGGAAACACCCTCTTTGGGACCAGCACGTAAAGTAACCCTATACCAAAAACAACAGCCTACAAGAGTTCACAGATGTACAGGAGCTTCTACACGACACAGTGCTTTATGACAGACACAGTTTGGTGGATCTTAAACTGTAAGATTAGGACTTACACCAAAGGAAAAAAAATATGCATACACACAGTCACACATATATGCACAGACACATACAGCTGCTTCTTGATGTTTAACAACTAAAGCGTGCATTCGTGTTCCCCTCAATTACGAGGGAGGAAAGACAACATAAAATAACGCACCAGGCAACTATTTACGCAGAGAGCGGGCGCGCTCAGCGCTAGCCCGGCGTGACTCATGCGTTTTGAACTTCTCTCGCAGGAAACGCGCTCCGGGACGCGACATCACCGGCACTCCGACCCGCGGCCCGGCCCGCAGCGCCCCGCGGCCGCGCTCGCGCCCCGCGTGGGGCAGCCCCGGTCCCACTCACCGCGCCGTCCTTCGGCGGCTCCTTTTTCCCGGCGGCCGAGGACGAGCCGCGCGGCAGCGGCTCCAGGCAGGCCGTGCTGGGCAGCGAGGAGCTCTCCTGGTGGGACGGGGGCTCTGCTGGGACAGGGGCGAGCTGCTGCTTGTCCTTCTTGTCGGCGGCGCCCTTGGGCCCTGCCACGGCGGGCGGCAGGCCGGGGTCCGAGCGGCCCCCGGGCGGCTGCCCCTTGTTCCGCAGGCGCTCGCGCAGGCGGCGCAGCGCGGAGCTGGGCTCGCTGCCGAGCTCCATCCGCTCGGCCGCCGGGTAGCTCAGGTTGGGCTGCGAGGACGAGAAGACGCGGTCCAGCACCTGGGGCTTGCGCCTGAAGCCGCCCCGCTTGGCGCCGGGCTCGCCCCTGTCGGCGACCGGCGGCGGCATGGGGGAGGCAGGGGCGGCGGGAGCCTCCGCAGCGCGGCCCCCGGCGGCCGCCCGCGCGCCGCCCCGGCGCTTGCCCCCCGGCTGCCTGTTGCTGCAGGAGCGCGCCTGGAAGGGCACGGCCGCCTCGGGCTCGCCGGGCTTCGCCGCCGCAGCCCCGCGGGGCTTCTTGCCCGCCTCCATCCTCCGGCTGCTGCTGCAGCGGCGGCGGCAACAGCAGCAGAGCCCGCCGGAGCCTGACGCCCTCACGCCGCGCGGCGCCGGCTGTCCGAGCACGAGCGCGGGTCCCGCCGCTCCCGCGCAGCGCTAAATGCCTCCTGGCAGCAGCCGAGCCCGCCCCAACAAGTTCGGGACCGTGGAGGGGGCGGGCTGCGCGCGGGAGGGCTGCGCGGCCGGGGCCCAGCCGTCCCACGGCGCGGCTCGCCTCGGGACACACAAACACGGCGGGGAATGCCGGGCACGGCCCGTGCCCTCCCGCGGCGGCGCTGGGCAGCGCTGGGAAAGCGGGAGCTTTGCACCTGCACGAGGTGCAAGCAGGGGGGCCCGCTCAAGCCACAGGGAGACAAGTAAAGTTTTTATTTTTTTAACCACTTCAGCAGGCTTTCTGATACGTTTTCCCAAAACAAAGAAAGGAGTTGTCCATAAATGTATTAGCCCTTTCCTCATCGTAGCCTCTAGAAACTCCTGTCTTGCCTTGTGGATATTTAACAGCACTTAATTTTTCACTTTTTAAAATGCAGCCATAGGCCGGGAAGGATTTTTGCAGTGGATTTTTACATTCATGAAATGAAGTGGGGAAAAATAGATATTTCTTGCATGGCACAGGGAATATCTTTAGTCCAGTTGCTCATTCCTTGGTGGGGTCTCCTTTCAAGCATGACCTCCTTGCACCAACCCAGGATTCACACCCTTTAGATTCTGCTTCATCTTCCCCAAACCTGCCAAAGGTTGCAGTTAAGTACTTCACAATTTGAATTCAGCTGGACATAACAGGAAGAAAGACCATTAAAATAATGGGATAAAAATATGTCTTCAAAGCATTGCATTCTTTGGAATTCAACCTACAATAGCTGAGGAAAATATAGAAAAAGGAGTCACTGGAGATTATCTTTCAGAAGTCCTGTCACCTAAATGACATTTCAGGAGGACAAAAAGCCAAACCTGCTCATAGTCCAGCCACCCACTTGTCTCCCTCACCTATCCCTCTGTCCAAAGAGAGGAAAGAAAGTGAAAGGGATAGGTAAGCATAGATTTATTAAGATGTGAGAGTAGTTTGAGCTCTGAAATGCAGTACAAGTTATTACACACACTCCTAAAAGTATCAGATAGCAAGTCAAGGTTTGGAGAGGAGGGAAAAAAAAAAAAAAAAGACTTGTCTAAATTTACAAAATAACATCTTCGAGATAAAATATGTGTTGAAATGGAAGCTCTTTAAAAGAGCTGGATTTACACAGAGAGCAGGAATCAAAGGAACAGAAAAATAAATTTGGTTCTGTATCTATAGTGGGAGAGTTGTGAAGCCAATCCAGAGCAGCATTTGAATATACGCTTTACCATGTTTTGTTTTCATATTAGACTGAAACAGCTGTAAAAAGCTGCAAGATTTCTTTTAAAACTTTAGAAAAGTGAATATTCTTGTCAGAAAGCCAGTATGTGTAGTAAAAAATACAATGCTATATATAGAATAACTGCCTATTCACTGAAATACCAGAATGCACTCAACTCAGTAGCTATTTAAGGGACTTATTTTCACCAACGTTCACATTTTCCCACAGCAAAAGAAGTAAACACCAAGAATTTTTTTTATCTGCATATATATTCACCACAGCAGCAAATCTCCTAGGTGCAGAACTACATGGAAGTTCCTCATCAAAAGACGAAGATGGGCTGTTCTGCCAAAACGAGCATTATCAGTTTAGGTTTTGGTGCATTTCATGTCCTCAGTGTTGGATGGACCCAAAGAACATACACACAGGCATTTCCCTCCTTTCTCCCCCACCCCACCCCAAAGACAATCAGCACAATCTTCCTTTAAATTATACTTGTGTCTTCATAATTGCCAAAGTCATCTCATTCACATCCATTTTATTCAACCAGAAAGTGGAACTGCTTTTAAAAGAAAAAGGGCTTAGGCTGTTTAGTTGCAGTAACTTGTTATCCCGAGGTTGACAGAGATCTAGGACCAGTGTGTGGCAACACTGCAGCAAGCAAAGGGGGATTATTCCAGCATTAATAGAAATCAACTCACCATAAACAGTTCTGTAATAACATGAGTCATTCTGCACATCAGATGAAGCTATATTAAAGTTGCATCTGAACCTGGCTGAAAAAGCACAGCAAGACTTCAAGCAACATTCAAAAGAAAAATATCAGCATTTAACAAGAATATGCCTGCAACACTTATAAGACTAGAAATCACTCTTCTCAAAGTATACAAGTAACCTTCTAGGCCTCAGAAACAAAAAAAAGATATGTGAAAAAGATTCTTCACACCTTACAATTAGCAGCACCTTGTTTTTTAAGTTAAAACAAAACAAGGAATGATTCAGTATGTCAAACAAGAGACTGAGGAGAATTACAATGATATTTTTTCCCCTGACGTATCAATTATAAGTGTTAAAAATTAAGAGCATTTTTTGATGAAAGCAGCTATAAATCTTCCCTGAACTGTAGCTGATCTTTTGATATATATCATTATACTAATCAGTCTAATTTAAACTGAAAAAAATACTAAGTTACTGCTGAGATACTAAGATATTATTAGTACTAAATTAAAAATTAAGGAATTTGTGAAGTGTTCCCCCTACCTGCCTTGCAATGTCATTCTTCCTGTTTCATAGTCTATGCTGTTTTTACAAGATGAACAAATACTTACAAGAATTATGTCTTTAAGTGCCTCTGCTTCTAGAGTTATCCCTATTTGTTAGTATTAACTGTTGCATGCTCAGTACTTTAACCTTTATCTGCTAATATGACATATTTTGGTATATTATATCCAAAAATTGTTCTTTTCTACTGTGATACACCTCTACTTCAGCCTTTTCTTTATTTCTGTATTGTAGAACTCCCCAGTTCTTACATGGTACAACTATCAGTCACCGTGGCTTTTAAAGTTGTCTTGGCTAATTGACCAAGGCAGTTTATATTATTACAAAATTCCAAGTTAATAGTTTGCTTGAGAAATGAGTAAGTGTTGAAATGTTCCAGTGCTCATGTTGTTCTTTAGAATTTATTTTATTTTATTTTTTTATTTTATTTTTATTTTTTATTTCCTTCAATATCTATTCTGGTCATTGGGCTGACTGCATCTCCCTGCTCTTTCCAGGGTCTCAGGGAGATTTCCGAAGGATCTGGTTTTAAACCTTTGCCCGGCTTGCAGGGGCACTTCAACACGCAGGCTGCGATCCCTCTCCGTAACAGATTCATCTCTCCAGGTGCAAAGTTCAGGCCTACTTCCTTCCTTTGCAAGCAGCATGACCACTGAGGTGAGAATCCTTCTAGAATTGGGCTTATTTTAGCATTAGAAACAGTGAGAAATAGGACATTTTAGAACTACAGTTACTGAGTTCATCTAAGCATCTCAGCCTCCAGACAGTGTCCCTCACTACCTTAACATAATGTCTTTTAATTATAGCACATGGGGTCCAGTAATGAGTACATCTTTCTTGTTCTATAACCTCTCAATATCTTACTAACAAGAATCCATAAAGCTTTTTTTTACTCACATTTCAAACTGCCTCCTGATTTCACAAATGCCCCTGTAATCCTGTGACACAAACAGCAAATTCAAATGAAAGATTTGAGGACTCTCAGTCTCTTCCTTTTCTTTTAGCAACCTAAAACCTGTATTAGGAAGAGTGGGGAAGAACATCACTGATTTCAAAATTGTTCATAGCCTGTAATTATGTAATCTGAATCATACTAGTTTTTTGTTGTTGTTTCAATCACCAAAATGTGATCCCTTAATTAAATTTTGCCATACAAATAGCTTTTTTGGTTCCTTTCTTTTCCAAAGGATATGTAACAGAGGAAACAACCTGTTTAGATGTCTTATTGTTCTTCCTGGTTTTGATTTTATGCACTCCAGGTATGTGTTATACACTTTGTCCTTTCATGAAGGACTTCCTCCATTTACCATACGGATATCTGACACAGAATGTAAATATCTCTTTTTTTCAGTCCCCATCACTTCTTGCTTGATCTTTTGTTATGCTTTACAGAAGTCCAGGCAATTAGTGCACTTTAAGTAATAAGCAGTACTTGGGCACTGCTGGAATGCTGGAGGATCAGTCTGAGGCACAATTATAGTAATCTATAATATGCAGCTGGTTCAGCTTCTTGCAGAATTTGAACTGTGACTGTTTATCCCTATTATTTGGCCACAAACCACATATCAGCCTGTACACTATGATCACAGTATACTTCACTTGTGTGCATCTTGTTTACATATTTTATATCTATATTTTGGCAAATAACTTCACATTTCCCAAAATACTTAACTGCTGCTTTTTTTCTAAACTACCCTGTTATTTCCTACCCAGGATGGATCCTGAATCCAGGCTAATCAGGGCTTCCTGGCACTGTAACTAACATGCAACTTTTCCCCACCTTTTATTCGTAAGGCTTTCGCTCCCTCCACACTACCCTCAGCAAAACTGAGGTCTGCATTTTTACTGCTTTTGTCACACACCAAATTTCTTAGAGCAAGGCTGAATTTATTAGCCGTGTTATACTGCTTTTGCAAACTATAAATTTGTTCTTATATAGTTCAATGATTTTGCCTCAGGGCCATATTTTTAATCTATTTTAAGGACAAGGAAAGATATCTGGAATGAAGTTAAACACTCTTGATTCTCAATTTCCACTGAGACTTTTAATGCTTGTGTTGTCTGTAAATTCATCTTTTTTCTTATAACTGCCTATCAAGTTACCTAAATAAAAGAATAACCAATATCTTCCATACTGTTTTTTTAATGCTCTGGCTGTGTTGAGAATCAAAAAGGTTTCTGTAGCTGTGCAGCTGCCCTCTAGTTGCATTTATTCTAATGAAGTTCTTCATATATCCTTTCAAATGCAATTTTATTTGACAGCCACATTCCAGACTTTGTGGGCCCATGTTTCTAGCTGCAGCGTGGGCTGTTTGCTCTTGCTCCCTTCCATCAGTCCTAGAGTAATAATATTTTTTATGGCAGCCATAAAGTTCCAGTAGTTATCATCTCTGATGATCCAGAGCTATAGTTATTTTTTAATCGACCTCAAAGTCCTGCTCAGTACAACGACCCATATGCATAGCTGCCATTGCTAGTTTATTCATTGGCTATTTGGTACTGTGAGCTTGTCATGTTTTTCCCATCTGTTCCACTTCTCAAAAGATTTTCAGCTTGGCAGAGGCTGCTAGGGCCACTCACCTCTGGCTCTCCCCACCACAGCTGGGAGCAGCCTTTTGGGTACAGGGTCCTGAGTTTACTTCCATTTCTTTCCTGCTCCCCGCCTTGCATTTTTTCCAGGGCTGCTGATCATCTCATTCTAGATGAGCATCCTACCTACAAGGCCATCTGCTGCTGCTTCTTGCACTGCACCTTTGTCCAGCTCCCCTGTGACTGCACATAAAGCACAAATCCAAACAAGGCACAATCTGTGAGGGAAGGGAACATTGCTATGAACTAGATCCTCACGGCCATCACATTAGCTAAGACATTGCTGCCATGTCTTCTCCTGACTATTTCCACATCAGGAGTGAATTCAAGAGGAAAACAGGAGAAATGGCTGAGCATCTTCTGTACCCATGCATCAGAGAGAAAGCACAGTTGCTTTCCACCTCTCCTCGGTTCTCCAGCACTGCACAAGCAGCCTTGCTGGCTGTGCTGGCACAGCAGCTGATGCAAGCCCTTGGCCCTGGGGCCGTGCAGGAGGACGTTGCCCACAGCCAGGGGCTGCACAGGGCACTCGTGCCAGCCCCAGCTCAGGGCAGCCTGGGGAGAAACCTGCTCTGCCTGCCGGCAGCCCCAGGCCACCCCAGGACAAGAAGAAAGTTGTTTGCTCGCTGCAAGCCTCTGCGCCCCCTCACCTGTTTTGTGCACTCCACATGCCGCATCTTTCACAGTTGTGTTATTGCTCTATCCTCACTTTCTGTACTGTGGAGGAGTGTTACTGAAAAGGGGCAGCTTGTTTTCATACCCTAGCACTGAGTGAGATGAGCCTCTTTTCTCAGTGAAAAGCTCTTGTATGTTGGAAAGGAGGATTTTAGAGCATATCCGCTTTCTTACAATCTTCCATCTGCTTGTGCACCCTTGGACCCCCTTCAGCTGCAGCAGAGATCAGATTTGGTCTTCATGGGGGACACTGAGCTACAAAGCAGTCTGGAAGCCAACGGAGGGGTCTCCTCAGCTACTGAGCTACTCAGGTCTGCTAACCCCAATGCAGACCCTACCCAAACAAAAATACCTCAAATTTCACATAACATCAAGTTAAAGACTGACAGACCTTCATCAGTATGACAGTACTGTGCTCTCCGTTTAGACTATCCTAGTTCTGCTTTTCTCCTGAAATTGCCCATACACATTCAGCATGTTTCCCATTCTGCAAAGCCAGGATCACTATCATTTATTATGTTGCTTGCACTTTGAATTAGAGAAAGTAAATTAGGAAAAAAAAAAAAAAAAAAAAAAAAGCATCTTCAAGGTACCTGCATTTCTATTAGCAACGAAACTATGGTGAGAAATTAATATATTCCAATATATTCCAAATAAAGTGCATATATTTATTAAAACTGAAGTGCAAGGACTAAGATCATAAATAGTAACTAAATATTAAAAACAGATTTTTCCCATGAGAAGCAATTGATATACAACTTCATTATCATTTTCCTTTCTTCAAAGTGAATAGAGAATGATTTTTTTCCTCTCTCTCTAGTGTGAAACTTGATCATTCTATTGGTAGCATTTCAGCTATTTGGTCTGTCTCCTGGCATTTGAAGAAGCTTTTTAATGTTAACTTCTTAATTTAAGATTTTTCTGTAATTTATACTTCTGCCTCTGCGTGAATGGCATTGGGTCTGAGTAAGAATTACAGAATGGTTAAGGTTGGAAGGGACCTCTAGAGATCATCTAGTCTAAACCCCCTGCAGGGTCACCTAGAGCACGTGGCACAGGGTGGCTTCCAGGTGGGTTTTGAAGATCTCCAGAGAAGGAGACTCCACAACCTCTCTGGGCAGCCTGCTCTAGGGCTCTGTCACCCTCACTGTAAAGAAGTCCTTCCACACATGGAAGTGGAACTGCCTGTGTTTCAATTTATACCCATTACCCCTTGTCCTGCCACTGTGCACCATGGTGAAGAGCCTGGCCCCATCCTCGCTACCTTCTCCCCTCAGTTACTTATACATAATGATCAGACCAGGCTTTTCTTCTGCAGATTAAACAGGCCTGGCTCACTTAGTCTTCCCTTTAAGACAGGTGCTCCAGTCCTTTTATCATCTTCATCGCTCTATGTGGGGCCCCCTCTAGAAGTTCCACATTCCTCATACTGGGGATCCCAGAACTGCACCCAGTATTCCAGGTATGGCCTCACCAGAGCCGAGTAGAGGGGCAGGATCCCCTCCCTCAACCTGCTGGCAAGACCAAGGAGAAAAACCTACTGACTCAGTATTTGAAAAGGAGATTGGAAGTGAAAAAAGGGTTTCTCCCCTTAAATGCTTATGCATTTGTGAGCTACAGCCATATTTTGTTCTAATACACATATAAAATTTAAGAAATGTTATTTACTTGTCCAAAACATCACAAACTTGTGACGCCTGTAACAGCAGAAGAAAATTGGTTTAAGAGAAAACTAAGATTAGATAGACTTCACTTAAATGCCTTTCTAGAGTTAAAATTCTAACTGAAATTTAGGAGTTAACACCCACTGCAAATTTTAGATTAACATTTGAAGCAACGTACAGAGCTGCTTCCACAAAAATGCTATACCCACAGAGGTGCAGAAGAACAAACTCTCCTATAAAAATTAAAACTTCTTGAGGCTCTGGCTAGTAGAGGGATAACAGGTAAGACTTCATTGTTTTCTTCATTTCAAAGTTGGCCTACCTAAATCAATAAGAGAACCATTACTACCTAAACATTATCTTCACCAACCGAAACAAATGGCTTCAGTCAGCATTTACTCAGCATAATCCAAATCCTCTTTGGAAGTTGTTCCCTCAGAAGCATTTCACAGAGAAAGTGCTGGCATTTCCAAATTAGCATGGGGATGACAGATAATCACCTTAGGAAGTGATAGGCAGATTATTTTTTAAAATCAAAGGTTATTAAAATAGATTCCATTACAGCCTGCTGTGAATCAGGCAAAGAGATTCTGCCTAATTTTGAGATTCAGTCAGAGAGGATTCAAAAGTATTACTCAGATAACATTAGCCTTAAATGATCCTAGATGGAGATAGTGGAAAAAAAAATATAGAAATTTAATTATTCCTGAGGAACATAAAAAAGGGGAGAGCAATAAGACTGGAAAAGTATCACAAAAAGCCTGTGCTAAGATTTTAATAAGAAATTTAGAAGGACACACAGGAGACAGAAGATAGCAAGCGAGTTTCTAGGAAGAGTTACTATAAGATTAATGTTCACCTTAAACACTAACACTACTAAGAGAAGTCACACATAGCTAGCACTGCTTTTGCCCTGACAGCATCTCTGGCAATTGCAACAGAGAGGCAGATGGAGCACTTACTGCTAATTCCCCCTTGCTTCAGCATGGGAGAGGAGACATGAGCATATCATCCCCACACAAGCCACTTGGGAAAGATACTTACACATTGGATCTATAGTTCTACAGAATTGACTGGGATTCTTGATAGGCAGTGTTCAACAGGTTTGTTTCAAGCCTGCAAAAATCACAAACACACAGCTGAGTATCTACAAGGATGGAAACTTCAAACCTCATTACTCTCAAATTTGAAGTCCATTTTCTGGATCTACTTGGCATCTTATTCTACAGCCTTCAACAGTCCTCTTGAAGATACTTAATGTGACAAAACGAGTCTGGTTTTATTGGATCGAGATTATGCTACAATACTCCCTGGAGACCTAAAACACTGTGGCAGACAGAAATAAGACATCTGAT
The DNA here is from genome assembly GCF_059628265.1 of Tinamus guttatus. NCBI lineage: Eukaryota > Metazoa > Chordata > Aves > Tinamiformes > Tinamidae > Tinamus > Tinamus guttatus. The sequence continues at coordinate 530,249 of NW_028289051.1, forward strand.
GTAGGTATGTTGTGCAGGCAATCTTAAAAATGTTTCTGTACTCGTTTTACTTTGATAGCAAATCTGTATTATGCTGACAGGTTTCACCTGTGCAAACAGATAATTAGATATCCAACACTGCTGCTTGCACCTGTCATTTAATATAATCCTCAATGACCAATTTAAGAACAAAATTCGTTTTCTACTTAAAGAGAAATTGCAAGAGAAAGCAACGTGGAAGTCGTTCCCTGTGTTTACCTAGGTTTTTCTTTCAACTGATGCTTATATTCCCTACTTCTAATTTAAACCGTATCACTACACTTAGAAGAGACAAGGGCACCTAAAAATATAATTTATTTGCATTGAAAATACTACTACCTACTAAAGATTTTTTTTTTAATAACTTCCATGTGAAATCCATGATACACTGCTTCTGGGCTTCATTTTTCACTTGCTTTTGCCTTATCTTTCTTCATGTCAGCTCTTCCAAAAGCTCATAAACATGTTTATTCATTTTGCATGACAGAAGAACATCTACTTCAAGAAATAACCCTAATTTACCTTTAAGGTTTGTTATCTTAATTGAACAACATTTACACAACATAGACAAAGTGCACAGCAATTTGTGGCCAGTGACTTGAGCACCAAGCACAGCCAAAGTGCCATCTGGTGCACAGAATCCTGCACAAGCCCAGGCAGCATTGATTTGAGGGTTTGCAAAGTCTTCCAAGTACAGAAGCCAGATGGTGAATTCAATATTCAGACAGATTTTCAGAGCCATGATTGCTTTACATCTTTTCTGAGTACAGTTCTGCATTTCTGCATAAATGCTAGTTGCCTGCAACTGTAACTTAGTTACTAATCGCCTGCTCACACAGGCAAATCTCAAATTGTACAAAGCTTAGAGTTTCTGTATTTGTATTTTTAACTTTGCATTGAAAATCTCCCATTGGAAATCTCCCACTAGCAACTAATATTTTCACACCATTTGCATACCACACATGCAGTTATTTGCACATTTCAGCCTCTGAACTGCAGGCCAAATGGAGAACTGCAGCCAAAAAGTGGCTAAAAACCGCACATTCTCACATAAGTTTAAGAATCTGCAAGTAATTTTTAAATGCACAAGTACAGAAAGCAGTTACCTTCCAAAATATAGTAATTTAACAGGAATTTTGTCATATGCAATCAAGAATAGGTGTACCTGCAAGTGTTCAGCAGGTGTTTTCCTTGCTGTGTCATTAAAACATCAGCTTATCTTTCTTAGTACTCATTGCTGATCACAGATGGCTGCTTATCAGCCAGAACTAGCTTTTTTCTTACAAGGCTCCAACACAAGATTAAAACAGAATAGTTATCCATATGTGTAATGAACTGCTGTAGGTACTGCTTGTTTGTCACATTTGCGATTAAGAGAGCAGGATTTTTACAACTGAATAGATGTTAAACAGCTCCCACATTCTTCCAGCTGAAGAATTTTGTACATTAAGGAATACTACAAGGCCTCAAAAAGTAGCACCCAAGAATTGCTAAGTTCAAGCCTGCTCTTTTGTAAGAAGTCATGAAGTATTTCACAGCTGGACAGATGCATCACAGAAATGTTGCTGTCACATCTGAAGCTGTAGTAATGGCAACCTTGCTGTGATTATAGGAGATGAGTTGATGTCTTTGTAAGACAGTGCTGTTAAAGGGAGTAGTGCTGTCCAATGTTCTCCTTTTTTATTTTAAGTAGCTAAGTAGCACACAAAGAACTATTCACCACTAAACTCATTGCCTTTCAGAACTCATGTGATTTCTGGAAGCCAAAGAGAGTGAAAAACCTCCATATAGTTGATAAATTACAAATAAAAAGATTAAATGCTTCTGTTTTTCTTCCTATATTTTGTTTGTCAAGGGAAAACAATATCAGCTTCATTCTACCATACAAATTTTAATAGACAACTTTCTGAAACAGGGATATTTTTCATTAGCTACCCTTTCACATTGAATAAGACATTAGTTTTAAAAATAAAATAAACTAAAAAAATGAAAGATTGTGCTTTTGTACAATGCCCTGGATCTTCCAGTAAATTTGAGCTCTTCAGTTGAGGCAGGTGTACCCATGGCAGTTTACACCAAAGGAGAGATGGCGCTAGCTCTGTGCTTAGATTCCCTGAACTATCACAGGGAGCATCCTGATGGACCTAGTCTGTCTTATGAACGAGCCCTGTAAAAAAAAAAAAAAAAAAAAAAAAAAAAAAAAAAGTCATCATCATCACCAGCCAAGGCAGTAGAGATTAATGACAAGAACTAGGAGACACTATCAGTCAAGGTTTGGTGAGATGTCCTAGCCAAAGGTTCCAAAAGGAGAGCACAGTTTCAGTAAAAATTGTTATTTTTAATGGATAAAGACAGACAAGTAGTAGCCTCCATGATGTAGTCACAAGTGTTTTCTATTTCACATTGCACATCTGTACCTTATTTCATAAGCATCAGTGACATCAGCATCCTACTGGTGCCTGTTTTGTTCCATAAACAGCATAATTCTTAGGTACCCTTGAGAACTTTATGTGCAAGGTTTCTATAATAGTTCTCAACTTTGTTCTAAACAATCCACCTTCAAAAATGAAGTTATTTCTTAGTCTATGCAGATGCTAAATAGCCCATTTTCAGCAAAAGTAGCAGAAATGTAGAGGAGTCTTAAAGCACTAAGTTTTTTACTGTATGTGATACAGCCCCACAATATTGCTATTAAGCAATAACTTAGTTTTCAGGTTTATTGACTAGATAGCAATAAGATTCCCTTTACCTGGTACTTAAGGGAACACTACTGGAGTGGAGGTAGTCAAAGGGAAAGCTGTCTCTCTAATGTGGCAGTGGTCAATTCAATCCATAAAGACTAGTTTTCTGCAACATATATAAGTTATTTTACTTCTAAAGTTAATAAAAGATTATAAATTTTATCAGCTATTTGACAATATGAAAAGTCCACAACTCTTGCCTCTTAAGTTGAGGCAGCATTCTTATTTCAAAAAAATAACTAAAAGCTTTTGCCTAGCTATGATCAGAACACATCAGCTAGAAAATCAAAAACTTAGAAAAAATAAAGTGCTACAAGATAATGTGCTCTTAGTAGTCCCTATTAATGTCATCTGTAATGGAAATGCTCTGAAGTAGAAAGTCATCTTTATTTTGAAGGAGGCAACTACATCTTGAATATGCTAAATAGCATAAGGCCCATATGTCAATAAAATTGCTTTATTGTGCATGTATGCACCTATACATACACACAGGAAGCCCACAAATCAGAAGGGTTCAGCTGTGCCTCCACCACTTTGAAGTTCAATATAGGTTTTTCTGCCGCATCATTAGATTTCTAATATGCAAAATCTGCATATTAGAAACTGCTAATCTGATGGCTGCATATTTATCACACTGCAGATGAAGCTCTGAACTTCTGCCGTAAAAAGGGATGCTGTTGGTAGTATAGCCTATTCACAGCAGAACTTTGTAATTACGCAAGTAGTAAAACTAGGGGACAGTGAGAAAATAAGCAGGGACCCTCTCTTCTAGGGCAACCTGAGTTGCTTTGCACTGCTCAGGGCTTTCTTCACTGCCTTATTACTGGCTTGATAACAATTAAGCAGTTACTGCATTACTTGAAAGCACCCCTCTCCACACCTTTAACACCCTTTTCCACCTGCCGGTGTAGGAGGAATTTGCTCTTTAGAGGTGTGTGTTGCTCCTCCTTCCCCAATTTTATGGGGGAAGCAGTTGTGCAACAACAGATTCCTTCAGACAGCCGCATTTCTAGTGCCCTTTTCCATGGAGCAGTAGGACAAGCATGTGCTTTCATTCCTGCAATCCTAAGGAGGGGCTATAACACACAGAGATACTTAGTCTTATTACAGCTGTGTCTTTGCCTTACAGCAGAACACATTGCCTCTGCCGCACACCAAAATAAGAGCTTTTGGCTGACCAAACTGCCTGCTTTCATCCACTAACACCACATATCTGATGATAACGCTCTCATACACATAAGTGCTCTTACTGTCCACATAGCTTCTCCCTTATTTTAATCCCACTCATCTTTTTCAGCACTGTGATTATTTCTTATCTTTTGCCATTGATTCTTTCCTTGGTGTTATTTCTTATCTCCCCCCAACTCTTGATTTGTTTTCTTTTACAGAATTGTCTTTGCCTTTTTATATCAAGCTAAGCAAAGAGCTACAGTAAACTCTTTAAATCCTCCATTTGGAGTTAAAAGTTGGAACGACAAGCTGCAATTCTGAGCTCCATGTATTAGAACTCTCTAGGGAATATTATCATGAAAGTAAAAAATAAATTAATAAGGAAAGAAAAAACCCAATGCAACACTTGTATTCTCCCTGTTTGCTTAAAGCGCAGAGAAATCTTAAGACATTTTTAGAGAGGATACTGTGTTTTTTAAACTTTTGAGAGAGTGTGTTTTTTCCCCTAGATGCTCCAGCCATAAAAAGCATTATCAGAAGGAAAAAAAAAAAAACAAAACAGAATAAGCAAATCGTTAGGGAGAAATAAGGAGTTATGGGTAAAGATTTCTCTTTTCTAATGAGCTGTGTCTATCTACTTCTCCCCTCTTCAAAGAAACAATATTAAAATCATAGAACCATAGAATGCTTAGGGTTGGAAGGGACCTCTAGAGATCATCTAGTCCAACCCCCCTGCACACGCAGGGTCACCTAGAGCACGTGGCACAGGACTGCGTCCAAGGGGGTTTTGAAGCTCTCCAGAGAAGGAGACTCCACAACCTCTCTGGGCAGCCTGTTCCAGTGCTCTGTCACCCTCACTGGTAAGAAATTTCTCCTTAAGTTCCTGTGGAACTGGGCCCGTAGTTGCCTGGGTTCTCCTTCTTGCCTTTTTTGAAGGCTGGTGTGACATTGGCCTTCTTCCAGTCTTCCGGCACCACCCTCGTTCTCCAGGATCTTTCAAAGATGATGGAGAGCAGCTTAACTATGTCATCCGCCAGCTCCTGCAGCACTCTGGGGTGCATCCCATCAGGGCCCATGGATTTGTGGGTATCGAGGTTCCTTAGGTGCTCTCTGACCCAATCTTCCTCTACCCAGGGCAAGTCTTCCTCTCTCCAGTCTTCTTCTCTTGTCCCTAGGGCCTGGGGCCCTAAAGGGCTGCTCTTGGTAAACACCGAAGCAAAGAAGGTATTCAGCAACTCTGCTTTTTCTGTGTTATTCATAACCAGGGTGCCCATCCTGTTCATCAGCGGACCCCCATTTTCCCTCATCTTTCTTTTGCTGTTAATATATTTGAAGAAGTTTTTCTTGTTATTTTTTATATCCCTTGCGAGATTGTGTTCCAACCACACCTTAGCTTTCCTTGTCGCATCTCTGCATTCCCTGACTACGTTCCTGTATTTCTCCCAGGGGGCCTGTCCTTTTTTTCCACATTCTGTACACCGCTGCCTTCTGCTTGAGCATTGCCACAAGCTCCTTGCTCATCCAGGCAGGTCTCCTGCCCCCTCTGCCTGCCTTCCTACACACAGGGATGCACTGTTGCTGGACGTGGAGGAAGTGCCGCTTGAAAACTAACCAGCTCTCTTGGGCCCCCCTTCCTTCTAGAGCTCTAGCCCATGGAATTCTTCTGTGGGGGTCTCTGAAGAGGCTAAAGTTGGCCCTCCTGAAGTCCATGGTTGCAGGGGTACTTACAGCCCTGCCTCCTCCTCATTGGATCCTGAACTCCACCAACTCAGGGTCATTGCAGCTGAGGCTACCCTCCACCTTCACATCTCCTACAAGCCCCTCTATTTGATAGCACGAGGTTCAGTAGCCCACCTCTCCTCATTGGCTCCTCCACAACCTGCATCAAAAAGCTACCCTCAACGCTCTGCAGGAACCTCTAGGACTGTTTGTGCCTGGCTGTGTTGTCCTTACAGTTGATGTCAGGGTAGTTGAAGTCCCCCATGAGAACCAGGGCCTGTGACCATGAGGCAACATCCAGCTGACTATAGGCGGCTCATCAACCTCCTCGTCCTGGTCAGGTGGCCTGTAGCAGACACCCACCACAGTGTCTCCCACATTAGCCTTCCCTTTAGCCCTTACCCACAAGATCTCAACTCACTCATCATCCACTCCCAGGTTGAGCTCCATGCATTCCAGTTGCTCTCTCACATAAAGAGCAACTCCACCACCTTGCCTTCCCAGCCTGTCCTTCCTAAAGAGCACATAGCCTTCCATGGCAGTGCTCCACTCATGTGAGCTATCCCACCATGTCTCTGTGATTCCAGTGAGATCATGACCCTGAGACAGCACACAGACCTCCAATTCATCCTGCTTATTCCCCATGCTTCGCGCATTGGTGTACAGGCATTTCAGGGAAGTAACCGAGCCTGCAGGTTCCCCAGGAGGGGTGAAGAGGACCCTCTGTGATCATTTCCTATCCTCACTTCCGCACTGGCATAATCCCGCTGGACACTATCTGACCTAGGCTGTGCGGTACTGTTCGCCGTGTCTGACACTCCCCTTCCCCCTTCTTGTCTAGTTTAAAGCCCTCCTAACCAGGTTGGCCAGCCTTTTGGCAAAGAGACGTGTGCCCCTCTTGCTGAGACAGTTCCCATCATTCTCCACTAGCTGGTGGTCATCAAACAGAGTCCCATGGTCAAAATTTCACCAGAAGATTAATTACTTAGAAAAACAAGCTCATGTATTGAAAATTAACTCGAGCATTTTCAAATAAGTAATCAGGTTAGAAGAGGGCTGAATATTGCTATAAATCATTTGGGGGTGGAAGCTTACAGCGTTTCTGGAAGGGAGACCATATTCTGGGAAAAATTCTTGATTAATCATATTCAAAGCATGTTTAAAATACACGTACAAAAAGCTACAAGCAAGGGCAATAGACAACTCCAGAAAGCCTATTTTGTGAGAGAAGCTTAAGTATCAAGCAAAGAGAAACAAACAAACAGAAAGGGAAAACAAGACAATTTGTTTTGAAGACATCAGAATTAAAAGAAAAAACCTCAAACACACTTCCACAAGCATCTCAGCTGAACTCCTGCTCCAGAGCCAAACGCTGGGAACACAAGAGCCACAGCCCTCCAAGCCTGGTGGGACCCCCTCAGAGGGAGCTCCCATCAGAGCCTCTCCAGAGGAAGATGGGAAAGGCTGGGACAACCTGGGACTCCCCAGACTGCAGCAAGTCACACGCAGCTCTGCTGAAAACCAGCTCTCCCACAGCTCTGAAGGCACCAACATAGCACCAAGGACTACTCCCCTTCCTGCACTTCTTATCTGTTCTGCTCAGGAATTCAGCAGAGCCAGGATGTTTCTGTTTCCAAAGCTCTCATGCAGCCTTGTTTCATAACTCCCCATAAATGAGCAGCAGCCAAGACACCAGCTCCCTTAATGAGCTCAGAGCATCAGCTCTCATTTAAGAGTAATTAAACTTCTAGAGTCAGACTTCGCAAAAAAAACCCACTATAAACATGCCTGCAAAATTCCTCCCTGATGGAGCAATGACTGCATTATCAAGAGCCCCAGATTACCCCAGGAACAGCAGTATTCACCTTGCTCTGGAAAAGTAAAAGATGACTGTAACCTTGGGAAGGACTTTAAGTAAGGAGCACCTTCCTCTCAGCTGTTTTGGGTCAGTGGTAATACTACCCAGTACCTCTGTGAGTGACCCAAAACATCTAGAGTGGAAGGTGCTAGTCTAAAAACTGTTCTAGGAAAGATATGATGCAAATAAGATAGAAAAAAAGTATTCACTATCACTCTGATCACAAGGATTGGTATGCTTATGTATTCACAAACACCCCGTGGTCTGCTGTCACCCTTCTCTGCTAATCTCCAAAGCAAATTAATTCACGTATTTCTGTGACAGTTGTTCTCTTATAAATTTAAACACAATGATTAAACCATCTTGTAAAATTCATGCTCAGTGTGACATGCATCATCTTTATTTTTAAATTAAGAAAGACTGATCAATTAGTTTCAAGAAAGAGGACTCTAAATGGATATAAAGGTCATACTCTGTACATTTGTTCTGAGGTTTGCAATTAATCTTTCTAGCATCTCTGTTGCATACACTTGCTTATCCTAATGGCTTGCTATTGGTATGGATTTCCAGTGGAAAGGAGATGTGTGGAGCATAGCCAGCAAAAGGTTTTTATCTGCTTTTAACTTTGATCACTGTAACAAGCTGGTATGCAGATACATTTCCCATTTGCTTTCATTACCATATAGGAAGGCCAGTCTGCTTTTTGCCTGTTAAAATAGGAGTTTTCAGATGTGAATGCATGTTTTAATTCCTGTTACGCTTTCTGCATGGAGGTGTGGAGGGCTTCATCAATTCCTCTTGCAGAGTCAGGTGGAAGCCACCAGGTAATCGCAAAACATTGCCAACAATAATTTTGTGTAAAATTTGACAGCCTTTTCTATCTGAATACAAACAACATCTTTCAGAAACTATCATATAATGAGAGTACATGATATCATGAGGCTAAGTAAATTCAAGGAGCTCGCTGTCACGTCTTCCCCACCTGAAACGACCCCGTAGCGTGTGGCTGAGATCAGCAGTAATGCGTGCAGACAAGGCTGCAGAGCCGGCTCACTGGATCAAAGCAGAGTGTCACATGCCGAGTGAACGCGCTGTCCACATCTATCATTACCTCTGTTTCACAGCTCATGTGACTGGGAGCCGCGGAGGGTTATCTGTGAGGGCTGCTGCCTTGCAGAGACCCGCGTAACGCACCATCCTCGGCGGCCGCAGCCTGTTTGGATGTGGGTGCAGGCAGGATGATGGCTGTCTGGACTAAGTCAAAATGACATTTCCCTTCGCTGAATTCAGGTCAGCCTGCACTTCAGGGTTAAGGCAAGCTGGAGGACAATAAAAGTGGTGCTGTTTTGGAGGAATTTCTAGTAAGTTTTTCTACGCCTGCTCTCTCACTGCAACTGATGAAACTTTCATAGACATCTTGAATCTGAATTAATAATACCATGAAGGACATTTAATTCAGGACTGATTTTCCTGCACCGAGTCTATTCAGCCATGCTGGATTTCCCATTATGTACATGAGGATAAACATGTTTTGTATCTCTCTACATGTGGGACCACCCTCTGACCCCAAATGCTCAGGGCAAATGATAAAACTGACAGATCCAGTGTTTTACTAATTCCCTATATAAAGGGTTGCCCAAATGGTATAGAAATGCCAAAAGAAGCATTTATTTAGCTCCCTTAGGGAAGGCGGAGGATATAAATCATTTTGTACCTGGACTATTTCAGTGTCCAATTTTATTTTTAAGTGATTCTCTGTCCTTCTTCCAGGAGTGAAGATGGAGTGATTCTCCATCTTCACAGTTTTGGAAGGTCTCTGTCAGGTAGCAAAAAACCAATGCAGTCCTTTCGGCTCTGCTTTCACCCTGGGATTATTTTATCACAGACATCGCTGACCTGCCTCACTGAAGTGTGGAAGGGTTGTGGCAGTAACGTGTCCTTCCTTCCTGAAGCACTGAGAGGGCTACCGGCTCATGCTGTATCTGACCTAACCAGAGAAACAGACTTAAAGGGATGCCAGAAGAGTGGCCTTCACAAGTTGATTTATTTTTTTTTCAGTGTAATGGATTGAAAAATTTTTGATATGTGATACATTGAAAAGTTTTTGATATCTGGTGAATAGATTTAGTATTTTAGATCTTAGGGAAAATGTACTGGTCAGATGTAGTCATGTCTACCAAAATATCAGAAATGATTTGTAATAAACACTTTCAACTGCATTGAACACGTTAAACTTTAATACCCATGTTTTTCTGATCTTCCTAAGTAACTGTCTGGAAGAATGCCATAGAATTGTCACATTACTTGAAGAGCAAGTTTTCTTCATTGTATTGTATATGTACTTCATTATACTTTTTGTATAATTGAAGTATTAAGTTATATTTACAATTTGTTCCATCAAATTCATGGGAATTCCATTAAAAATAGAGATTGTTTTCCAGAGGGCATGGTTGCAAAGATGTGTTTGTAAATGCCACAGAACTTTACACGATTTTCATAGCAGCTTTTTCTCCTTCTAGATGATATTATATAATTCGTGTTAGACATCACTATGTTCAGCCAAAAAAAAATGAACTATAAATGGAATAACACAAAAGCAATCCTAGCACATTCAGAGGCGTTCCCCAAAAGACTCAAACTCTCAATCTTGAATCATGAGGAAGACTGATATTTTTGCCACTCTAGGATTTCATTTTTTCTAAAGCAGGGAAAAGGTTTGATAGGTCTTCTTTCTTCTACCTTTACCCAGCATGACAATGATGGGCAATTTTTTTCTCTGGCTGCTTTTCCTTGTATATTGGTGGTCTCTAGGCAATGCTCCTAGATTCCTGGCTTTTATTTTTAAACTTTTCCTTCTCCTGGTCTCTTTTTCATCCTGTACTCTGAGCTGCAGTTTTCATCAAATTCAGTTTAATGTCTTGGCAATAAAATAGTGCATATTTTTGATTTAAAAGTATTTTTTAAAATATATTTGATTTCTGCCATCAGCTCTAAACCAAACTGCTTGCTTTCTTCACTTACACGACAAGACACATTTCTGTGAGCCAGCTCCTGCTGTTTGTTCTCTGACTAGAAAAGGGCTCTTGAGATTTTTTTGTGAGTCTCAAGATATTTCAGAGTAACATGACAACACTTACCCTCTCTCCCTGTCGCTGTGATGGAGACTATTTCATACTTTTATTACTCCAAGCTTTAAACTGCATTAATAGTTCTTCTGCAGGGCTGTCAAGAGAGTCGCTCTGTGTTATGGTCCATGCCAGCTGTCTCATGCCTTCACCGAGGCTCTCAAAGAAACAGTGCTGAAATAAAAGGTCAGTGTGAACCAGAGAAGAGGAGAAGCTAAATTAGACCCTGCCTCACCCAACAAGGCAAACAAAATCCTGTAAGCACCACGCATTTCTCAAACAAATAATTCTCACAGTATAGCCTAACACTAAAAAAAATCCAGCAAATATTTTAATTGAAGAGTATAGACAACATATGAATGGCATCATATTCTTACACAGACATTTTCTTCTGTTTAACAGGTCCATTTTGGCAAAAGAGAAGGGAGCATGTTGGTTTAGCAGGTGGCTAGACCATTCCTATTACATGTCAGATTGCTTTGTCAAATATTGAACTTTCAGGTTGATAGTTTCTGTGTCAGACAGTCAGATGGTTTTATAATATCATGCTTATACGCACAAAGATGTGTAAATCATTGATAAAAATGCACAATGTGATTCCTTACACATACACCTCTCCCGTGAAGACATGTTATGACAGAACATTTTCTCCAGCATGAGGATTAGCCCATTGTGAGGCCCTCTCCAGCTTTCTAGAAAGGGTACCCTCCCGTGTGGCCCATATGTAATCCCAGTAAGAGCTGAAACACTTGTTCTCCTCCTCGAATTAACTTTGGTCAGCAATCATGTTGTCCAAGTGAGACAAGAATATAACCAGCAGCACGTTTACCTTTCTGTCTACAAAGTAAAATGTTTTCTCAATCTCTTTGTCCCAGGTGGCACTCAGAAGAGATTTTACCTCTGCAAGCATATAGTGCAGAATGTGTTTGCCAGCCCATCTACTCCAGAGTAGTCACGATAGATTAGAGGGCAAAAGAAGATTGTGTTTTTGTCACAGGTGCTCTAACAGCCAGACACATCCATTAAATGTTTCCCATCTTTTTTTTTTTTTAGATTATTCTCTAAAATTTTTGTGTTCATGTGACAGTATTACATCTTTTCACAAATACACTATCACTAAGGTAAAAATGTGTAGAGGCATAATTGTTTAGTCATTCTTACACTTTTATTTGTTTATTTATAAACATTCTTAAACATCTCTTCTCACTCCATTGAGAACAAAGTCCTGTCCATGTTTCATATTTCCAGAAAGAATTCATAACAGCTTTGTAGCAGAAAATTACCACAAGACAAAGTTACTTGGAGAAACAGAGTAGAATGAATTAATGGAGTCTCTAAAAGGTAAATCTTCTGTTCTATGTGGGTATCTCTTTGTGTTAATGTGGATATATAACGTGTTTTCTCCACGAGTAATCTGTCTACTCTGCCTTGGATAGGTTACACAAACTATATCCTTCAGACAGCAGACAAAAATAAAAATACAAGGTACAAAGTCAATATCCTTAAGCCACGTAGTAAAGTAGCCTTATAATATACCAATAAGGCTGGTAGAGTCTTCCTCTTGAACATAAGGTCTCTGCTAGTAGAAAGCTGGACAAAACAAGAAACAGCTCTTTCTGCCAACTGCATCTTACTCCTAACAAATAAAAAGAGCATTAGAAAAAAATTGGATTGTTCGTGACTTTCCTATGGTTAAGTATGAGCTTTACTGCATTTTATATGCAGTATAAGCCTTTACATAATTTAATTATAGGATAAAGCAGTGATATTTCTCAAAGATTATTTTATAGTGCAATTTAATTATTGTGCTGTGTTAGGTAGGGTAGTATATTTAATTTAATTAATTAAATTTAATAAATACCTGTGTAGGGCTCAACACTGCAAAGTATTACAACCATATGTCCAGCTGAGGTAATTGAAATAACATATCCTACATATCCTATGGAGCTAACAACTTTCAGATGGGAAACCATAACATTTAATTTCAATAGCTATCTAATCATTCAGCAAATAAGAAACAGGAAAATAGCACATCATCTTAGACCTAGCAGTCCTGCACATGGAAATATCAGCATTATCCTGCTAACTTTCTTATGTAAATTGACGTGGATTTCAAAGTGCTTAATGCTCCCAAACTTTGCAGTGTACATTGCATATATGTGCATACACACAGATACAATCTTCTGCAGTATCATCTGTCCTCCTGATGACACACTCCCTTTCTGTATTTTCAGTACATTTATTTTCTTAGATCAGCATGTTCAGCTGCAAGACAATATCATGATTTTCGCTTGTGATAGCAGGAATCACTAAAAATAAAAATAACAATAATTCTAATTGCATTTAGTACATGAAAGAAATTTATGTTTCTGTTTGCAAAGTAACTCTAGAGTAATGAGTAATGGGCCTGTCCTAGCTGAAGCCAAATGCAAGTGTTTTCTCCGGAACTATTGAAAGCCAAATGCTATTTGGATGCAAGTAGAACATTTAACTGAAAAAAAAAAAAAAAAAAAAAAAAAGTGTCCATAAGACTTTTAACTCCCATCCTGGTCTGCTAAGTGAATACAGATTATACATTAGTGATTTGCAGGTGACAGTCTTCTGTTTTCTGGGAGGCATAGGGCTCCTTTGCAGACCATCTGCTTCTAGGTAGAGCTGCACTAAAGAAGTGACAAAGCTGAGCTAATAATCACTTTTAAGACAATGTTCCTAGTCATTTAACAGAGCTCCTAAGAAGTTACTACTGTCCTTTACACCTCCTTTCTCACAATTTCCACCGAGTCTTCACTTCTACCTGTGAAATAGTCAATGAATTTTGTGGGTTTTTCTGTTTCCAGGGTGTCCTGTGTTTTATGTCATGGCTTGCACAAAGCACAGTTCCAGCTTTGGGTTAGCTATATCTATCTTGCTTAATCACAGTGTGCTTTTATGAAGTTTGGACTTCTTTTACCCAGCTGGGATCATGCTGCTTGGGTCTTCCAGTTTAATGAACTTAATATAACAGAGGAAGGATTTACCTAATACAGGTACTTAATGAATATTAAAGATTTGTATTTGTACTTTTGTTCTTACTACTTTGTGATTCATTGAGCTACTTATGTTGATAAAATTGCATGTAATCCACACTGGTAAAAACACCATGGAATAAAGTATCAACAGAAGTGCTAGGAAAAGTGTGGGGAGAAAAAAAAGATACAAATATGGGATACTACACAGTAAAAAAGTCCTTACTGACACTTTTGTTTCTATTCCTTTTCCCGTTGCAAGAAATTTTAAGATGGTATATCAACAACAATGTATTTTACTCAATAGCAAAACTGGTATCTTTGAATTCCTACTACAGCTGCTTAGAAGTAACTTAAGAGAAATAATAATTTATCTATAAATTCCAATATTATCTACGGTCTTTTTGGTGTAATATCTAAATGTTTCTGATTCCTTTTTCCTTAGTTTTTCTGCTTCAGCACAGAATTTATGCCATTTGTTGTGAGCAATAAAAATTCTTGATCTGGAAGAGGGCCCAGATCTGTAAAAAAGATAATTTATTATTATAATGATTCATCTTTTCTTATATTCCTAGTTTCTTATGAGTGTCTAGTCATGGTTTCCCTATCAGCTCTTATTACGTTTTTATAAATGTTTTCCAAACCCAGTGGGTTCCATTAGGAGAGCTATAAGGTTAGGACTTATTCAAGGATGCTCTGGTACTTATGATTCACCTAGCACTTCTTGAGAAGGTTATTCCCCAAAGAAAACTCAGAAATCCATTTTTAAGATGATTACTCTGTTGACCTTTCTTCTCTCAACCTTATCATCCCACCACTCTCCATTACGTGCAGTGCCTCTGTGGGGGGAGGTGTTGTTACTGTGAAAGATATAAATATAGAATTTTCCTTCCCTTTACTATCTGTAGAGGTGCACAGAGAGTCATGACATAAAGAAGTCCTGCAAAACACGCAGAAATTATTTTAACCTGTTTTTAAAACAGCAAGCCTTGAGCCCATTACATATCTCATGTATTTATTGGTTTGTTTATTTTCCATGTAGCTAAATTCAATGTTGTCTCATCTTTTCTATTTGTAAACTTTCCCTGCAAGGTTTACTATGGAATGGATCTGAGTTTCTAACAATAACTAACATTCAGCTGTGTTAGTAAGTTAAATAGTCCCCTTTCCTCTGGGTTGTTCATTCTTGTCAGCAATGGATAATGGGCATTTGCAGTTTCTCTTCTAGAGAAGCCCTAGGAGATTGCTGCTGTGGCTGCCTACTGGATGGTGACACTTTCCAGTGACCATTCCCAAACCTGCTGGGTTTTCAGCTGAGTGGGGTACCCATCTTTATTTTCATGACCCAAAGACATTTTGTATCTGATTCACCTCTGGCAAAATTAATGGAAAAGTGCCAAGGGTTTTTCCTGTGAGCAGAGGCCAGTGCTAGAGTTATGCCCAGAGCTCTGTCACCTGACATTTCATTCTAGCCCCCAGGCAGGAAACATGGATTTATTCCAGACAACCAGCTTGATTTTCACACATCATTCCCCAAGTGGGTACCTTCCCCAGAATTACTCTTACTGCTAGTTAGCATCCAAATTAAGATGATGGCTTTGCTGTCTGTTTGCATCCCTGTTCCAAAGAGGACTAGAGCAGAAGTAAAAGTGGAGGCCAGCATGTTCAGTATAGAAATGTTTTGACTGTGCTACTGGAGCTATCCGCTTGTTATGAGATACATCATCTCTAACAGTATCACAGAAAGATTTAAATTGATTTATGTTTTGTTTTCTTGAGATAAGATATTGTTTATGCTCAGAGATATTTCCTTAAGGGTCTCTTATTTTTCTTACATAGTCAATTGTTCCTTTTGACTTATATCTGTAAAATATCAGTCATTTTCTATTTGCAGAAGCAGCAACAGAAAGAAAGCAATTGTCATTTTGCATTTCTACATCTTGACATTATCCTTTCTATGCAGCGTCCTGCACATCCATGTTACCTAACATGAGCCACCCACTAGCAGATTTTACTGATATGTGACAGGCTGGCCATGTACTTCTCTGACCATACACGCCAAGATCTATTTGTGCCTAATCCCTCTCTATTCGTACAGATATTTTTAAGGATACGCAGAGCTTATACAACCTCCCCATTCCTACATCCAGCAGTGGAGTGATCACATTATCAATTCAAAACCAAATCAATCTTATTTCTATGTAAGGGCAAATCATTGTGCAGAGCTTTCCTTGATAGATGTTGAGCACGGAGCTACAGAAAATCAGCAGCTGGAGCAAGGGGACCCTGTACCACCAGAAACAGGGGGACACATCCGCATCATGAGCCTATGGAGCAGGAGGACAAGGTTTGCCTATGTCCTGCTGAGTGGTGGCTGATCCTCAGTCACGACCCCTCAGCTTGCTCCTCTTGTGGCAGTGAGAAAGAAAAGCAACTCTTGACTCCACCACCCTTCTCCAGAAGAAAAAGAGATCATGACTTGAGCACAGTGCTGTAGCTCGGATATACAAGAGCAATGCACTGCTGCTCCTTGGCACACTTCCTCCTCGGAGCAGATGGCCAGGTTTCCTGGAAACCCCAGCAAACACAAACCTCTTGACAACAGCTATCCCAGAGGACTGGGGAGCTTGTGACCTCTCTGCCTGGCTGTTTCTGCTGTGACATGCTAAGGAGGCAAGTTGTGGGCATGATTTCAGGCTTTCATTTGAATTTAAAGCCTTTTTCCTACTCTGAGGGGACAGAAATTTTGCGAGTTTAGCATCAGGTGTATTTGCGGTTTGCTTGCTCTTTTCCTGGGCTGCCTGACAAACTTGCAAAGTGGCTGCTGGCTGCATGGGGAGCTCATGTTGGTAGCGCTTGGGTATGTACAAACAGCTATTTCCTTAGCAATTGCTTTTGGGGTTTGAAAAGATTGATGAGACTAAACCTGAAGTCTCAAAACAGGAAAGCAGAAACCATCATTTACGGAGTAAAGTATAATCCCAAATTAGAGAATGTAATAGTCAGGAAAAGTTCTTTGGCTTTCCTGAGACTTTCAGCTGACCCATTCAAAGGGGAAATTCAGTGCAGAGGTGGCACTGGTGAATAATCGATAACTAAATCCCAGTCTGCAGCTCTGTTACTCTGGTTATGTTTTCTAAATCTTTTATTAATTATTATTTAAGATGTTTTTATATCAAAACCACTGCATAAGCAGGTATTATATATGTATCACAGACCGGGACATTTGAATTCCAGAAAGCCTTTGTGATTGCCTTTCGCAGAGTCACAACCACGTGCATTACTGAGTTAAATTCATGCACTCATAACTCATGATGTGGTGAAGCAGGGCACTGCAGACACAAGTGTGCTGTGTTTATTTACTGTGCTTTCTTGCTAAGAACACTAGAGAAAAGTTTATTTTTCAGTCTACCTCTAAAGTATCTATATGGGTTGTTGCAGTACTGAAGGCACTCTATGGGACAAAAGCATTGTTTCTGGAGGACACTGATGCAAACATAGTGATTCTGAGAAGGTTGTATCTGAATCACTAAGAAGAGAATTTCACCCTAGTGTTTATGATTTTTAACTGTGAATACCTGCCAGCTTTACCAGTCCAGATAGTCTTCTCTTTGACGTGTGCTGCTTGATGCCAGCCGGGCTGTTTTGTTCCTTGAATTAACCCAAGGGGAAACTGCCCCCCAAACCCCTAGCAAGGTAGGAGCAGAAATGACCCACATGTGTCTTATGGTCTGGGGTGAGTGCACTATAGACCAACACTCGTGCTCTAAGGATGGGCTATAAATGCTTCCTTGGCACCTGTGGTACTCCCATCTGCTCTGGGCAGTGCGTGTTTGCTCCCTGCACTTGGAGAGGCTTCACCTCGGCTAGGGCAAATTCATTCCTCCTAGGTTCGAAACCAGAAGATTCACTAAAACAATAAACCCTGCTTTCACGTGCTCTTGAGTTTGATAGCAGCCTTCACATGCAGGAAAGAAAAGCTATATTGATATAGACAGCATCCCTGCTCTAAGAACTGTCTGTAGCAGTTTGTGAGCACACTTGAAGTACCTAGATCTACATAAAATTTCTGAACCCATCACTTACTTCAAGCCTTCTGCAATCTCCAGGCAGAATCATGGAGGAATCAACGCATGTGTGCGCAGCACCTCGTCCCCTACTGCTTTGTTCACATGAAATCTCCAGCAGGGTTACTAAACATTTCATTTGCTTGCAATCTTAGTTTTCACACTCATTTTGAGAGGTTTTGCATGACTCTGGTGGTCCTTCTGAATGTGTCAATGTCTTTACAAGTCGCAGCCAGAATAAGGAAGGCTCTGTTTTCAGAGCATCTCCGAGGATGCTCCTCCAAAAAGACGAAAGCCCTGAGAGGTGCTGGAAAGCTTTGTGCAAGCTGTCTCTTGAATTCAGCGCCAAGGCTGCAATGTGGCATGTGGGGATTTGCAGACACAATGCCTCACTAACTCACATAGGGGAAAAAAAGCCCTGCAGTTAGCATTTCTCATAAAATTTGAGTTAAAATATTTGCAAGCAAACCCCTGCTCGAAGTCAAGCAGAGCCATGCAGCTGCAAATTGACAGAACCAGCTTGTTGCAGAGCTTGCAAGAATTAGATATTTTTCCAACTCTGCCTTTGAAAACAAGCTCTAAAACTGGCACCAGTGCGAGCAAAAAGGGAAAGTTGTTGCAATTACGCAATTATGTACAGGTTGAACCTATGTTCTGAACAATATTGTAGACAGGATTTTTCTGAAGGACTTGCTGTTGCAATGTGTTCAGTATACATTTGATATTTCTTCTTTTAGCAGATTATTTGGCACATGTGCCACCATTTAGCCATGGTGAGAAAAAAAAAAAGTGAGAAATTATACTGGCAATGCTAGAATTTTTCATGTGACCTGGATAGACAATAAAATGTAAGGTTTTGACTCCAGCTTTTGAGATTTGATCCTACATCCAAACAATTGCTTACAGTCAGGCTCAATTGCCTAGTGTCTTGTCCATCAAACTTTAGGCACTTCAAGATTATTTGATAAAACAAATTAGGCAGCTCATAAAACAGCTGCTCATAGGAGCCCTCAAGGTCTTAGAATTTAAGAAAAATGGAGCAAGCAAGCTAAAGGGTGAACCAAAAAGTGCAACTTTGGCTGAGAAACATGCGATTTCTCTTCTGCCTACATAATATAGTATTGAAACTGTGCATCCTTTTACAGAAGCTGGTCCCCAAAATCACACAGCTTCCCTCTCACTTGGCCTTTGCCATCTGCATGTCATTCTGCAGAGCAGGCTCCTGCGAGGCAGCCTCAGCCAGCACTTTTGCAGTGTTTGCAGCCCCTGAACTGCTGCCTGCTCCCTTGACAGCCTAATTTTGAGCTTAATGACCTGGACCATCATGTGCTCTCATGATATGAGTGACTGGCTCCAAAACTGCTCACCTGTACTAGTTTTTCATTATTATCATGGTTATCTCTGTATGGTCACCAGGTCTACCCTCTGGAAGGTCTAGCTTCTCTGCTTGCTTTGGAGCAGAAAACTGGTGTTGCAGCCAGAGTTCAAATAAAAAGCCAAGAGATAGATGTGTGCGGCAGGGGGATGGGAAAGCACTTTACTAAACTGCTTAGAGCTTTATCATTGCTTAGAAACCTCCAGTTTAGCATATGCTGTCAAGGAATTGCTAATAAGAGCATCGGGATTATTAATGTATGACAGAGGCAATTGGAAACCCTATCATCAGCACTGACAAACCATTACCATAGATAAAGTTCAAAACATCTGTTACTCATTTTAATAAGGAACATGCCTGCAGTCAAACATACCAAATACTTCTACTCACCTACAGTGTGGTCACTCTTTGCCCACAGCCTTTTCTCTCCATTTCCTGTGTTCTGTTTCTCACCAAGAAACTATGTCAAAAAACAGGGGAACAGCTCAGAAAAGTCCCACTCTTCTCACTGCAGCACGAGTTGTGGTTTTGGGGTGGGATATGCTTCCTGGAGGGTGTCAAAGCTTAGTCATGCCGGTTGTGCCTCTACCCGTTTCTTGGTGTCGCAGCGCTGCTGGCACAGCTGCGCGCTTCCCCGAGACGCGGCCGCAGAGGTGCCCATCGGGATGGAGGGAGTGGGGTTGGCAGCCCAGAGAGTCCTTTGGGCAGGGGCTCTCCCACTTCAAAGGCAGAAGAGGCTGCCAGGTGAGCCAGCCTCCCCTGCAGGTCCTTGTTTTACAGCTGTGCTGTAGTTATAGTAGTGCATTTTACTTTATTTTGCTGTATGTCTTATTTCAGGATGAATTATATACATCTTACTAGTGTGCTACCTGCTTAAGAGAGGATCTTTTCAACTGCTATGCAATTTCATGCCTCCTTTATAGTCTCATTTCTCTTCATGCAGAAGCCTTAATAATGATTTATTTGATTAGCAGCAGCAATGAGCTAAGTGCTCCATAATACGTAAAAAAACAGCTAATAATTCATGGGGTTTATACATCTATAAATTAAAAAGAAACCGCTTTGCATATTTTTTTCATCCTCTCGTTTATTGCTAGAAGGGAGAATAATTTAGAAGATATGTATTTGTATATAGATAACAAGAGACAAGTAACATAACTAATCATTTTACTGAGTTCATTACTTAGAGCACAACATAAATAAATTCAACTCACCACCCCGCAGTAGCCTTTGATTCCCAAGTTAATCTCATTTTGGGGTCAACCTTCATTATCACATCGTAATGGTGAAATACGACGCCTTGCGCAGTGCATGCTACCGCAGCACAGGAAGACGTGGAGCTAAGGGAAGCTGTGTCAGTGAGCCCATTATTGTGGTGCCCTTTCCGCCACAGCAACATAAAATTGTTCTTAAGAACTGAGTGATTCATACTGAAGCATTGTAAGTGCCTGCAGCCCAGCAGTGTGCTTTCCCAGGACCTCGGGGACTGCTCTGGAGCAGCGTGCTGTGGTTACGCACAAGGGCATCTCTGCTGCATAATTACGCACCCTCTGCCTGTAAAATTGGCTCGGTTTGAATTGGCACATTGAAATGGTGCTTCAGTTTGCACTGCTACCCTTCCTAAACATCATGCCCAAACCAACCCCTTTAGCTGAACTGGGATGGCCCAGCACGCAGCTGGTCCCAATGCCTCTGCACCAAGAGGCAGTTATAAGGTAAGGCTGATGCTCAAAAGTGCAGAAGAGCCCTGTCATAAACTGGACTCTGGTCCCTACTCCTGTGACTCTTTTATACAGCAAAGAAATATTTGCTTGGTCCTTGAGAAACATGCAAGGTGTAAAACTGCCCCTGGTTATTCTCAGTTGATACTGTAAACTGATGCTGGCATGCCCCTTCCACAAGAATATGGGGACTGGCCTCCTTTAGAGTCATTGCATGCTCTTTCTGCTTATGAAAAACATAGTTTCAAGTCCTTGCCTCAAGCCTTTGATCTGCTGATTTGACTAACCGGGAGGTGAAGCTAGCATCAACCATTCTTAAAATTTGGACACTGTTTTTTTGTTTGTTGGTTGGCTCCCTTTGGGTTTTTTGATGACATTTCAAGCTATTAGTATGAGTGACCCTTGGAGGCCACTGGTTTCAGAGCACCTGGGCCTCACAGCTCACTGGGCTCCCTCCCTCTGGAGCGGCTATCGGTGCAGGCCCAGCAGATACTGTGGGAGGCTGCTGTTAATGGGGAAATGCAGATTATTAGATACTGCACAATCTCCTTTGAATTTTCTAGTATAGAATTTTTTCCCATGCTAAACTATGGGAAATGTTGGTATTCACTGAGCTGGTAGATAATTGTTTAAAATTCAGATCAGTATATTGCAACAGCAGCCATACACAATTTGTATCATTAAGTTTCTGCAAAGTTTGGAGGGCTTTTTAAAAACCTGTGGTCAAATAAAATCACAACTTTTCATTCTGTGTGGCCAGGTATATTATAAGTGTCAGGTAGTTCTCAAAATTAGCCTTAGTATTTTTTTAAACGGGCTTTTGCACAGCAGGTACTACCCCTGTTGCTCAGAGGAGATGGAGAAATCCCCTGTAGGATTAATGGGAGGGAAGGGACCGCTGCAGCACTGCACGAAGGGCAGCATGACCTGGATCAGAAGCACCACCCACGCTGTTCCTAACCAGTGGACACTTTCGGGACACGGGGTCACTGGCAAATGGCCAATAGCTGCTTATTTATATCCTGCTTGGATACAGATTTCAGGAAAAAAAAAAAAAGTCAGGTAAATGATTTGTGATAGATGCACACAAGTGAATCCAGTCATGTGGCAGCCCCTGCCTGAGTGAAGCAGTTTTTCAGACGTACAGCATGTTTTTGCTTCCCTACCCAGCCCCAAGATTCCTTTTACCTTTGCCAGAGGTGCAGCGTGAGGCTCACCTGTGCACAACTCCCCCGCCACAGGCTTCTCTCCCAGCTCCAAGGCCCTCCTGCTGAGGCCGCCTGGCTCCTCCATCCTCCACCCGGCCCTTTCGATCATCTGGGCAGCTGAGATTGTCACCATGGCCCCCTGCTCCAATGCGAGTTTTCCCAGGAGTTTTTCGTAAGCCCCTATCAGCAGCTCAATCAGAAAAAGTCCACATTCTCTTCAGGCCATATCATTCACCGCTGTCTGCAGGATATACAGAGAAGTGGAGATGGATCTGTGTCTGTGCAGAGCAGTCAGGGTTTGTGTGAGCTGAAGGAGCAGGTTGATCACTCATGGCGTGAAGTGCCGTCACACTGGGTTATTCTTTCCCAGAGAAGTAAAAGAACACCGCTAAGTAATAGCAAATTGATTAAGTGCCATTTTTCAATGTTTCTCCTTTGAGTTTACTTGGTATTTCCTTGCAGTCACTTTAACCCTGTAGGCCAGTAACTTATTTTCCCTGAGTTAGGACTACAGCTGTGCCATCAAAACGGTGCTTATGAAAGGTTAAGTCTTGCTGACAAAACAGTGAAGGTATACTGGGAGCAAAAGATCCTCTGTTTTTTTTTTAATCAAAGCCCTTTCAGTAGTAACAGAAAAAATATATATATATATATATAGTGTAAGAATTTCAAAGATTTTTATTTCCTGCAAGCTTCAAGAAAATCAATAGCCCTGTGGAGATTTAAATGGGTGTCGCTGCTGGTGGAAACTGTTCAGCACAAAGCTGGGGTCATTTGTCTTGTTTTATTTGGTGTCCACTTAGCAACAGCAAGCAGAAGTACAAGTGCAGCTTGCAGCTAACCCATCACGTGCCTCTTGGGAGGATTTAGGGGCTGAGGTGGGATTTTACAGCTTGTATTACTAGGAGGAATGGGAAGTTTCGGGATCATTGCAGGGAACGGAAGGTATGACAGATTGGGAAAGATCATAGGAAATATGGAAAGGATATTGAATTATTTTTTATTAAATGAGAATGCAGAGCTGTAGATTTAGGAAACCTTTTGTAAAGCAACATTTTAACGGGGCTTTGTTCAGTGCAAGAAGTTAAAGCACAGTCTCCAATGGTCTGTAGTAAACTCTGCTTTTCTCTTTACTAAAAACATTCCCAAAAAGGTTTATGAATGTATGGATCATGTACTGGAACTGCAGATAACTCTCTACCTCTGCAGCGACACTTGCCAAGGACAGGGGAGAGACTGGGGCATTTGCTGGGCTGTGACATGAAGGCACCTTCATTTTTCTCATGCTTAAAGTTTTCACTTTCAATATGACTCAGATTACCTTGCCTACCTTTTAATTCATTTCTTCCTATCACCATCCAGTCCCTTGTGCCCTTTCTAGCTTCTGTCTCTAGACCCAGAATGCATTCTTGAACTCGCAGATGAAGATGCAAAATGTTACTATTTGATCTCTGATTCTATTAATCTTGTTTCTCCACTTACAGTTTTCTTCTTTTGTTTGGCACATTTTCTATGAAACAAGATAGATTCCTGGCTATAGGGCTGAAGCCAGCCAGTTGCTTGTGGCTCTTACTAACGTTTAGTAGTGCAAGACCTAAAATTGCAATGTAATATAGCCAAGCTTATCCAAGATTGGGGAGATGTTTTTCAGTTTACTTCCTTCTTCTAGCAGGATGTTTGCTGGTAATACCTGGGTATTTGAGGCCAGTGACATGGTGACTTTTAATACCTTAGTTAAAGAAGAGAACAGCTCACCTTCCTTGGCACTGAGCCACAAGAAATAGCTCTGGCTATGGAAAACATTCTGAAGTGTGGGGGAACACTTGGTGTAAAGTATGTTTAGCATATTAGGTCTTTGGGGTCTGAAAAAAATCTTGGCTTCTTCACTTAGTAGTTAATTGGGATTGATGTGATTAAGGTAGTAGCTTCAAGGGTAGTATGTAACACACACTCAGATCTTTCAAACGAGGTCATTAATAAACCAAAGTGGCTTGGAATTCTTAAATTAATATTAGTTCTACCACATGCAAGCAAATCAAAGCTAAAATTTTAATTTTAAATGAGAAGGCCAGCAAAGTGAGCAGCAGAAGTTAATTTCTCTTAATGATGGTTCCAAATCTTTGTCCAAACCATCTAGGGTACTGACAAAGGATCTAGGGCATTTTATGGCCTTTATTATGCATGTGAGCACTCAGAATGACACAAACTGACAGCTGGTAGAGGGTGATTATTGTCAAAGTTTCATAACTGCAAAGGGGAGATTTATGGCAGATGACACAAGGTATTTGCCTCCCATGCTCCCAGAGGTTTGCATTTAGAGAAGCACTTGAAGCTCACCGCAGATAGCTTGTCGTCCAACAGAGTCAGCTGGGGGTATAAAGTAAGCAACATGAAAATTCTAAGTCCATTGGACTTGGGTGCTGATTGCAGCAGGCATCTTGCAGGCTCAGGCCCTTCAAGATGGACTCAAGAAAGCAAACTTGGCTGTAAAAAGTTCTCATTAGCCGGATGAGTTACTTTTTTTTGGTGTTTCCTTTCTTTTTTTTTTTTCTTTTTTTCTTCTTCTTCCTAGAGTCTTCATTGCCTTTTCAGCTCTGGCTGGATCTCCGGGAAGCCAGACTAATTTACTAACTCTGCAAAAAACTAATTCAGCTGAAAAGGAAGATTTCTCTGCTGGACAGATGGATACCAGACATGAGTGGGTAAACAATTGGTCAGCGGGAAAGGGGAAAGAGCAAGCAAGAGGGAAGCAAGGGAGAGTGAGACCTGTACTTTTTGGTTACAGGAATCACTGAACATAACTCGGTTACCTCGGGCTCTCATGGCCATTTGGTTCACTGAGAGAAACAGATAGCTGGGCAACCTTAAGAGCTACAGACCAGCCTTTCCAGACCATTTTGACCAACCTCATTACTTCTGCGCTTCCATCACTCTGGGTCCCAACATACAGTTTTGTTTTGCAACAACTTTCTTCTAACTTTCTTCTTCTTTCTTTCTTTCTTCTAACAGAGTCATTATTTACATGTAGTAGGCAGAGTTTAAACAACAAAAACCTATACAAATATTCTCTTATCTAAGCTTAGCTTAGCATTTGACTCAAATTAACAGGGATGCTTTAGCTATGGAAATCCTCTCCATTTTCCCATAAGCTAAGCTTCGTCCAACTTCTTTTCATCCTTCTCTCTCCCCTTTCTCAGTGCCTCAAAGTGACTGTTTCCAACTCCTCATTGACAAGATCTTGCTGACAGATATTCAAGAATCCAAGCTGATTTGCTCTTTCTTTAGGCAGCTCCAAACTCAGTTAGAGGAGCTTTGACCCAAAAACCTTTAAATGGCTGTTTTACCAAAGTGCATTGTGAAAGAGTAGCAGTAAGTGCATGGGAGGATGGGAAGAAATAGAATGGCAGCATTATCAACAGCTCCAGAAGCAATAGTCTAGAAGGCCCCACTCCATGACAGAATAATAACTCAAGAAGCAGAATGCAAAAAAATGTACTGGAAATTCAGAATTAGAAGTTACTCAGAAAAACAGATGCTTGGAAAGACTGGGTCTAGTTAGATTGTAATAGCTGGATTGTCCTGCTGGATTGTCCTTTACAGTGTAGAGGAGAAATCTCAGCCTGGGCCATGTCAAGCAGCTATATGCATTGATAAGAAAAAAGAATGATCATGCTAAGACTTAGCTTTTACTTAGCAAGCTCCTGATACAGCAATCTCTTTTCTTCTGTGTCTTTCTACAGCTAGGAAAGTCAGGGTGCAGGGGGTGGAGTGACCCAGCAGAGCAAATCCATGCACATGCCCACATGTTCAGGAGAGCTTAACCAGGGTAGGAGTGATGTATGCTGCTCCCAGTAGCTCAAAAATTTCTTGGCAAACTTGAAAAGATGGATGAAGCAGCTCATCCCATTGGTACCATGTCTGAGGGAAGCCCATTAGGCTCCTCAGCAAGAAAATGACTGCACAGAAGATGAGAAGGCAGAGCAGCTAAAGGAGAAAAGTCTTCAGAGATTATATATTTAAGTCTCCAACAACTCTGGCTAAGGGCTTAGGCTTAAATCAAGTCATTGCTGCTGCGCAGTAGGTTGTTGTACACCAGCAGAGCCATGGTGCCTTTGGCTATCCACATGCACATGCTGAGCCACCATAAGTGAGAGAGGCAAGTGCATCTTATTTTAGACTTACCTTAGAGTATTTTAAGACATCTTCTTCCATATGCACCAAAGGCTATGCTCGTGCTCATGGGCAAATCATGTAAGTCTTGGTGACCGATCAAGTTGCAATAACCACATTGAGCCTAGGTCACACCTTGATGATCTTCAAGAAACTTTTCTTCTCAAGCTACTAGTTGTTTTCCTCTTAAATACGCTTACAAACAAGAAGTTTGTGTTTTTTATTTTTATTTTATTTTTATAAGATGCTTATAAATACTAGAAGGAAAAAAAAATAGATTATGGACACAGATCATTTTCAGCCTGCAACTTGTTCTATCACCAGCAAAAGCGAACATACAACCTTACCTGACCACTTAGAGTTTTTGCCAAGAAGAGATTGAAATTAAATGTTCATATCTTGCAGTTACTTCATGGCTGCCAAAGGTCGTGTTTATTTTAAAACTGTAATGGCACAGACAAATGTAAAGCAGCTCTTGGTACACAAAGACATGAGGCAGCTGCAGAACATCATTACAGACCATATGGGCTGTAAAACTTGTTGCAAAATATCTTTGGGTGCACTTCAATCACTAAACTGTCATCTTGGCATTTTCTGTATTGATGGAGTAGGGCAGTCAAAATCTTTCCCTTCTTACAGCTATTTTTACATCAGAACTTTTATTTATAGCAGCCTACCATCAGAAATGAGGAGGAGCAAGTGTGTCTGACTTCTTTCCCAAGCTGGGTATTTTTCTTTGTCATTAACTTATGGGCTTTAGGCCAACTGCTTGATCAAAGGGAGCTTCATCTGGCACAAAGAGCATAGAAAATATGTCGCTCAGGTTAAATTGAGACTCAAAGCACACCTTACCTGGATAAGGTGCAAACCCAGAGGTCTGCAGTGATTAAATAGCTCCCTGGGTTAACAAATAAAAATAATAACAATAATAAAAACATAACCCTAGTCTCCCTCAAACCCCAGACTGTGCCTGTCTGTCTAAATTAAGCCTAATGCTGTGCCTGATGGTTTCTGACCCACACCCTCCCTCCAGCAGGGACGTATATGCAGCTTCACTGAACACACTTGAGCCACAGGCTGGTCGCAGTGGCCCCAGAGGGCAGCCAGGCTGGTGGGGAGCATCCGAGCAAAACGGGACCCCCGGGTTGCCCTGCAGAGAGGAGTGTGACACTTCACAGCCATCCATTTCTGAGTCTGTGGGGAAGAAGGAAGGGGAAAGAAGCTACAAAACAGCTCATACGAAAAGGGAAAACACACTTGGAAGAACATGGCTAACATCTCTGACCTGCTATGCATTACAGAGCACCTTTCCCCTTAAAAAAAAATTGTCATATCAATTCTCAGACAATCAAGGAAGAAGCGAAGATGAATTTTCAGTTCTATTGAATAGAAAGACATTAAAATGAGCATCACGAATGCCTTTATACCCGTGCTTTTTTGTCTTTCTCCCCGCACAGGAAAGAGACCTCCCTTCCTCCCCGTGCTGGGAATGGGGTGCACCAGCTCGAGGAGCGGTTATCCAGGCAGGAAAGGACCATGGCTCTTCTCCTTGAGCAGGCTGCCCACATCAAGGATGACCTGGTCTCCCACCTCCAAGGGCCTCGAGGGGAGCAGCAAGGGGACACAGCTGCCCAGCAGCTCCTGCAAAGTCATGTCCAGGCCGTCATGGGCGCAGTCAAGCAGCTCTGCCGAGATGTTGAGGTAGGTCAACCTTGCTACATCCAGCCCCTCCTGTGGGAAACAGAAACCATGAGAAAGTGTGGGAAGCTGTGGGAACGGCGAAAGATAGGAGTGAGAAACTGTGGAATTAAGGAATAACAGATTAGCAGATAGAGAAACCTAAAACACCAGCTGGATGCACCGATCCCTGGTTGGCTACCTGTTGTCCATCAGCAGGATTGGACCCAGATAGCAAGAATCAAGGAACCGGCTGGAGCCGGGGGAGGGAGCACATGGACAGTGCATGAACAGTGTATAATCACATACTCGAAGAATATATAAGTCTGGTCTGATGCTCAATAAAATGGCTTCTCGTCTTAAACCTCAAGCCCCTGCTCCTTTCAATAACTCTCACACCCTCCATTCCAGCTTCTCTGTGTGTCAGCTTTCTGTGGAAAGCAGCTTTCACTCCTACAGCAGCAAGCGTAGTTTCATAGAAAAACAGAAAAGTAAAGATTAGGAAAAATAAAATAAAACACATAGATTAATGAATAGTTTTCCCTTTTTAATCAAAAGGTTCACATTCTGTTTGCTTTCATTTTTTGAAGGTTCAGATCCTGTTTGCTTTCACTTTTGTTGAAGTGCAGGAGATTGAGTCTAAGAAATAAGAAATAAAGTTTGTTTTCCATTTAACTGCATGCTTCATACTTGTTTTCATTTCTTCTCTAGACACAGATGTTCTACTCCCTTACATAACTTCTGTATGCAACATAACAAGTATTGCTAAAAGTTCATTAAGCTCAATTCAGACTGGAGTGAAGGTTCATTTCTTGTCTTATTCGTTTCAAAGAAAAGAAAAAAGAATAATGTTTTTGGGGAATGCATGGAATTATCTTTTCCCAGCTAAATAGAACTGATTATTTGCTGTTGTTGTGGGGACAGATATCAAATTTACAAATGCTTTGGGGTTTTTTTTGGACAGGATGCAAAAAATAAGAAAACCATGAAAAATATCTCATAATTTGTTTTACACTTTGAAGTGCTAAATGCTTGCCACTAAGTTCATGATACACTTTGCTTTCTATGTACTCGGAAAAAAAATCTTTGCACTTCTATGTATTTATCTTAACAGGCGTGAAATCACAGCTCACATTAATCCAAGAACCAGGACATTTTACACTGATTTTATTTTCAGCATTTAGATACAACCATGATGAGCAACACTGTAATACCCCATGTTTGTTTTAAATCATTTAAGTCTCCTAAGTAGCATACACATATACAGGCTTGTTTAACTAGAAGAATGCCTGTGATGCTATCAGGTCTGTGAATCTAATCTTTTTCCTTGGTTAGAAATTACTCTTTGTTAAGTCTAATCCCACGTACTCCTTTGTTTTGTATTTTCTGGTTGTGAGGACTTAAGGATGAAGCACTGATAGCACTACTGAGAAACAGCAATTAAACTCACTTTCACAAGAAAGAGAGTGGCTAAGCAACTACTATTTCTCAAGCATTTAAGTTAAAAAAAAAAAAGAAAAAAGAAAAAGAAAACCTGCCTTTGTATTTTTCCATGAGTTATATTTAAATTTTATACTCAAGAAAACAGTAAGTTCACACAAGGACTGAAACTATCACAAGTCCTTCAAAAATACTGAGGACCAAGCCTGCTTAAATACAAGCCTCAGCTGCCTGCATTAACAGTTCAACAGGGCTTCCAGCTTCCTGCTACCCCAGGAGACTTCAACAGCAGGGCCAAGCACGGATGGCTGTTGCAGGGACAGATGGTGTTTTTGGCACCACTGCATGACTACAATCTCAGTACCTGTCCTGGAGAAACCCAACGACTTTGCAGAAAGGCATCCACACTTAACAGGTCCTCTTGATGCTGCCTCATTATCTCCAAGGATAAGACGCACCTTTCTACAGAGTGGCTCCTCAACGAAGCTCATTTCTGGCTGCAGCTAAGTTCTTCCTACATGACCCCTATTCTTCCTCATTCCCCTTTTTCTCTAGGGGGCAAAGAGCTTGAGCCACTAACAGCAAGAGGCATCAGGGACTCCTGTATATATACGCTCAACTAAGTGCAGCAAGGGCCTCACCTGAGGCTGGAAATCAAGGCTACTGTATCAAGGCGAATTAGGTGCATAGTGTGAAGTGTTAAATCATCCAAAGGGAAATTTGAGTCATATGTGCTTCAAATCTTTCTAAAAGTGGGATGACTATTCTTTAAAAAAGCCTGCTTTAAGAAAGGCTATGGCATACTGCTGCCATCAGGAGTGAAGCCGAGTATGAGGAAACAAATCTATCTGATAGAGCCATAAAACTTTCTGGGCTGCTGCTCAGAAACATCAAGGTGACAGCTGGAAAATAAATTAAAAAAAAAAGAAGACATCGTTTATGATTTTAGTATAGGACTGGAAATCCTAGATATTAAAAACTTGAGGGCAGAGGGATAATGTGTTCAACATCCTTTCTCCAGTAACAATTATAAGATAAGTACGTGCCAGTTAAAGGGCTGCTCACGGATGAGCTGCTGAGTTTGAGGCCAGACGTGGAGCGTGCGCATCTCTTTGACCCACCACTGGGAAGGCAGCATTGCCAGGAGCCCGGGGAGCCAGCCCAGGAACTGCAATATCGATTTCTCTTGGTAAACAGGAGGCTGCTGCTTTCCATCCTAATGAGAAAGAGACCTGTGCAGCTCCTGCCAGCGGAAAGCTCTTGTCCTTCATGCCGCTTTTCCATCTTTGCTGATCTACTGCATCGCATTTGCAAACACCCTGAAAATGAGGCATTTGGGTTGTGCAGTGTTGGAACCAGGCGCAGGACAACTGCACAGGCCTTTACGGGAGCCAAGCCGGATTACAAGACACGATCCCAATATGAGTTTAGATCTTGCTCCATTTATTAGCAGAAGTGCACATATATTTATACCTACAAGCATCTGAGGGATATCCAGGTTAGCTACGATTGGTTGCTAGGGAGGTTGCTATGTCCCGGCCACATAGGCTCTTTCCCAGCTCTGCAAAGTTGTTTACCCGAAATGGCTAACTACTCTTTCCCACATAGCTCCCCATTCCCAGCCGGCCAAGGACAACTCACTAACACTCCCCAGTACATTATCAGCAAGGCGCAGGTGGTGCAGATTCCCAGCACAGTGCAGATTCCCAGCACAGCATTTCTCTACAGTGCAGTATGTTCTGCCCTGTGAAAATAGTATTTTCCACCAGAGACCAAAAGTAGGAATGCCCGATCACAGGTCAGTGTTTCAAGTACTCAGCATGCATGAGACCCAGAACTATTCAGAAGCAACTCCATACATGACAGCTTTGAATCAAACTTTATTCCACAGACTTTACCCCCAAACTTTTCTCTGCTTGCTTATGTCCCACACGTAGCAAGAGCTAGAGCACGTCCTTTGGTGAAGAACCCATGGTGATGATCCAAGTGACATAGCAGCCCACGCTGCAGGAGGAGCATGCGGAGAGGGAACCCTTTTGTGTCCGCCCAGGCCCGCAGCCTCACTGGGCCTGGGCCCAGTGGTGGCGCTCGGCTCTGCCCCGCATCACCGCGGCTGCGGCACCCTGCGGCTGGCACAAAAAGGTCACCTTAGCTGTTGACTCCCTCCCCAAGACACCCGTGGCACCGGGAGCCCTGCCGAAGATGGGTGTGATGGATTAAGGGCTGCGCGTGCTGCGTGTGTGCGAGGGGGAGAGCAAGGTGGTATGAGCTTTTGCTTTTCCTAATTTTTTAGTGCTGGACTTTTCATCGTAAATAATGTTTTTTAACAGAAAGGTAGGAATATCATTTATGTAGATGTAGGTTTCTAAAATAAAAATACATTTACTTCCTCCTAGAAAGAAAAGCAAAGTTTTAGAACTACTAGCTCATGTGGTGCTTTGGTCTCTTATGAAAAAAAAGAATGGAAAAGTGTAAAACCAAACCAGCACTAATGGTCTTGAATTTACAGGTTTTGGAAATGCAGATAAGGACCAGAGATAATGCTACACTAGAAAGTAACTTTGCTCTTCAAAGTCTGGACCGTAAATATATCCAAGGTTTTGGAGACCTACGTGGAAGAGTAGCAAGGTAAGGAATACCTAATGGCTATGATTTCCATTTCTGTTAGTGTATTTGTGGAAGGTAGCTTCAGAGCGGGCATGCATGTACTTTGCACTCATTTTATATCTCATTGTAGAGCCAGACCTGTGCTTACCATTCTCAGAGTAAATGAGAACTCCATTGTCCACGTTAATGAAACTACCAAACCAGTGGGGGAAAAAAAAAAAAAAGAAAAGGTGTGCCTATCTTTCTGTCTCATTCTTCATCACAAATGCAACATTTTAGAAAATTCCTTTTTCTGCAGTGCGGATAGATTCCAGCTGAAGTAATTATTTCCTCCTACTTAAGCTCTCCTGTTGTTTCAGTAAAATATGGTGTAGAGATCGTTACCTCCTTTCTTGGAAAGTAGGTCTTACCAAGCAAGCTTGATTTCTTCCTTTGATGAGAGTATAAGTTGTCATTGGTACAAGCAATTTTATGTATGTAATGCACATGGACTTCTGTCAGGCACTTAGTGACATAAAGTATTATAATTCAAACAAACACCAAATAAAACCTTACCATGTAGTATCAAGAGAGTACATAGTTTCAGAACCGCTCAATGGATATATCAGAAAAAATAGTCATTAAGGAAGAAATTGCCCTGAACCAAAATATTTCTGGTGGAGTTCTCCAGACACTATTCAAAAGCTTCTCACATTTTTGAGTAATTCAGAAGCACATATAAAATCACTGTCTTTGAAACATGTGGAGCAAACAAATGGTCAAATGAGAAGACAGTAACAGAGGATAACCTGGATTGTTGGCAATGTGGGATGATTGAAGCAAAATGAAATCTTGGCAGTGCTGGGAGCTCACCCCAGACCCTCAGCCAGGGCAAATCTGGACATTTCTGTTGTAGCCAGTGGAGTCATCCAAAGAGAGCTGCCAGTGACACTCACCTTCTGCACCCACCACTTGGGGAGCAGATGATGCAGCTCAGAAAAAACAGGAATATTTTTTCACTTCTTTTTCTAGAGCTGTCCTTTCTAGAACTGAAAGGTCCTATGCTTTGCTCATCCTGAAGGCAATTGCTTTTGACATAGTACCTGGTGTTATGGTCATGCAGGCATAGCACATAAACTGCTCTAGAAAATAGAGCAATTGTTTAAAAAAAAAAAAAAGGATGACTAGTCCACTTCTACTTGCAGTAAAAAAAAAATGCAGAAGAAACAAGATGTAGAGGATTCGTGCATATTCAGAACAACACTTTTTATGAGCTTCTCTTTCCTCTTCATCCATTCCTCTTTTGACTGAGCCCAAATAAGAGACTGCAGGAATTGCTGCCGTAGGAATCACTTCTTTCACGATCGGTAGCTTCTCATGGATGATTGGCCTTTCCCACTGGGACAGAGGAACTGGAGAAGATCTCAAAATATATGCATGAAATTTCACATAAAAATTATCCTGAGGAAATTACTGTTGTCCTGTTCGAGAAAAAAAAAAAAAAAAAGAGAGAGAGAGAGAGAGAGAAAGAAAATGGCATGTTTTCTAGCTTCATCAAAACATACTGATGATATTGCTGTGCCAGAGCTGGCTTTCTTGTTGCATTTCAACAGTCATAATGTGACTTAGATGTGAATAATTGTCATTAGGCTAAAGCAGGGTACAGCTTTATGTGACTGATGAGTTTCCAGCACTTTCTCCTTTTGATTGCTACTGAGTTTTCCCTCTGGAAAAGCCAAGCATACCTGGCTTAATGGCATACCTGCCTCCAGAACACTGGTTCAGAAGCCAGCCACTGAAAACTGAAGGAATACTATTACAGCGATGAACTATATTTTGTTTTTCCATATTTCTTTGATCTTTTATTTTAGGATAAGGTACTTTTGTGCTTATTATATAAAGCCCAGACTAGTTGGAAACAAATGTACACGGTCATGTAATTTATATTTTAAATAGAAGTCTTCCAAATGCAGGCCGGCAACAACATATTTCCCCTTGATTTGTTACTCTGCCTAAATCTAAGACTATCTGGGATGGGATGAACCTTAATGGATCCACTGCTCTTTCTTATAGTAGATGATTCACCCTTCTCTGTTGTGACACATGTAAAGGATTAATGGGCCTTAATTCATCAAAATTCAAATCATGTCTGTCTATCAAACTGTGTATGCAATAAACATGTAGCTGCTTTGCATGAGCAATAATACTGATATTATGCATAGGAGAAAAGAGATATAAGGAGATCTGGAGACTTAACAGACATTGGCCATTAAGGCCTCCTGTGTAGGGTATACCAGGTCTTCAGGGGCCACTGCTTTAGTCACTTAGGCTACGCAGTAATACAGAAGGGGTTGAATTAACGAGCGATGCAAGGCTCTTTGGATAATGCTTTTAAATCCTCCATTTTTAAGTATTCTCCATATCCAATATTTAAGTTCCTTTTTCACACTTGTAGTTGAAATTACATCTTCTCACTGCTCTAGATCCACTAAGCCTCCCCCTTCTCACACCCTTTGCTTTTTACAAAGTTTTCTAATTGCTGCCCTGAGGGAAGATGTTATTAACCAGAGGGAGGGCCCTGTTTCCCTGATCTCTTTTGAAAAGGCTGATCCATGCCTTCAGATAGTAATAAACCTTCACCCCTACCCAGACCTCATTTCAGTTATGCACACGTGCATCCTCTCCAGTCGTACGTGAGTGCTTGTGGCTGTGCTGCTCCTAACGGGAAGGAATCAGGTAGGAAGCTTCCTGCACAAGCGAGCTCTTGAACAAATCGTCCTACTCTCTCTCAAAAAACAGCCTTTTACAATTTGACTTACTTAGTAATTGTTTTTTCCAACAGATAGCTACTTTTGTTCAAATTTCCAGCCTTAGCCCTGAGTTTTTATTGTTTGCTGTAGCGTCTTTTGATTTCCCTGATCGAAGCGCTCCGTAGGTGTAGCACAACATGGAAGAAGCATCAGATCTATTTAAACAGCCAAAATTTCTCTTTAGATCCTCTATCTATCAACAATGCTGACTTTGTTCTAGCAGCCTGGCCCTTTATAACTTACCTGTTTGTCTTCCTTCAACTCCTATTCCATTATTTATGTTGTCACTAATATCACTATACTAAACATCACTGCTCTGAGGCCTTAGGATATTTGGTTATTCCAGAAATTACTGGCTAGGACATTCCCTGCAAAACCCCTTAGGTGTTCCGATGCAGATTTCTTTTTCTTTTTGACCTTTTAGTAAGTCTCTGTTTCGGTTCTAGGTGTGAAGCAAGCATTGCCAAATTAGCAGGAGACATCAATACCATCAAGCACGAGGCTCACAAAACTGATAAAGAGATTTACGGTGTGCGCTCTGCCCTTGAAAAGTGTGTTAGTGATTTTGAGAAGAAGGCAAGTAGAGAAACCCAGAGCTATGTTTATATATTGTTTCTCTCCAAAGTTGCTCACCAGTGTTAATGATG
This sequence comes from Tinamus guttatus, assembly GCF_059628265.1. Classification (NCBI taxonomy): domain Eukaryota; kingdom Metazoa; phylum Chordata; class Aves; order Tinamiformes; family Tinamidae; genus Tinamus; species Tinamus guttatus. Next base: position 565,586 of record NW_028289051.1, read on the forward strand.
GATACAGTATGTAGGCCCTTTGTATGAGTTGTATTTATTAAAACAAGCTTTCCAGGACCCTGTAAAATGGTAAGGATGTTTGTAATAAATAAACATAGGTGTAACTTAACAACAGATAAAAATATTCTAGTATCTGGGGATACTTATTTCATAAACGATCCTTCACAGTTTCTCATTCTAAGTCAAGAGATCCTTGAATCAAAGCAGTACTCTACATTTTAACTTCATCTGAAAATTTCAGGTGCCAGACTTTTGAAATTAGAAAATGCCACATAAATCCACTGTTTTCATTTTAATTTCAAGGTGCTGGCTGGGAGCCATCTAACGGTTAATCTAATTCCATATGACTTTTGGCAGTATTTCAAGTGGTTTTGAGACTGTTCTTTAAACATGGTATTTTCCTTGAAAGGACTTTTTTTTTCTGCAGAGTGGGTATGTCAACAGGGAATAAGAACCGCTGCTGCCTCTGATGCCACCTAGAGGTGGCCTTTTCTTGGGAGAGGTGCACTGTGTGTGACAGCTGTTTTGGAGAACTCAGCCTCTGACAGCATCAGGACCTTTACAAACAACATTTCACAGGAGCCCTGCTGTGGTGGAAGTTCAGTTTTTTAACCCTGCAACATGATAGCTCTCAGCTACATCTCCAAGCTAAACACCGTTTATGGCTGTCAGGATTGAGCTTGATAGTAGGTATAGGCGACAATTTCCTATGCCTTAGTATTACCTGCTGCTATGAAAACTACAGTCTTATTACTGTAATTTAACAGCATCTTCTGCTAGGCAAGACACAGTTCCAGTCTTTGTTTTTTTCTTCTTTTACCTTGCCAAGAGAGGCTTCCTCCTATCCAAAGCAGAACTACTCATGACAGACCTTAATTGAAGATATTTTACCTGCAACTCTGTTGTAACATACTGTTTGGACATCTGTCTCCACAAACACACACACACAAAATAAATTTACTTGTTCATTTTCAAGGGAGAGGGAACAGATGTGTGTCAGAATCGCATCAGGCAGCACACAGAAGCATGTAAAAACAAGTTGGGATAGACATTAAGCAGGGGGCAGAACAAACTTCCTCAGCTGAAGAGCGGAAAAATTATTTGAATGTCATCTCAGTTAAGGAGCAGAGAAGCAGGTTTCTGAAAAGGCATAATCTCTCGCTGCAACAGAATAAAGCAGCAAGCCAGGAAAAGGCCCTCAGTGGCCTAGGACTAATGCTATTTCCTGACTCCTGGGGGGGGTGCAGTTTTCCTTGCAGAACAGTTTCCCATGGAGCTAGTCCTCAGTAGCTCCTTTTCTGCCGTTCATGCCAAACAGATAACAGTGCATTTCCCCAAGGTATTTTCCATGCGTGTATGGTATAAAAAACTCTGAAGAAAAATCCCTGGGACTTCCCATCCTCTCTAATTTATCCTTCTGGGGTAGGTAGGCCCTATCCTGAATCCTGGCTTCAAACTGTCTTTAGGATCACTCTCTGTGAAGAACTCTGCAAGTGAGTCAGCCCAGGCTGCACAGCCCCAAATCAGGGAGGGATATGCAAATAAATAAATAAATAAATAAAACACCCACACATATACAGTTGTCTTTTAAATGATGGGTTTTCCAAGACTGACACCTTGGCTCTACCACCTTTGTGTAGATCTGGGGACACGCTGCCCATGCACACATGGCCTTGCAAAGCCTGCAGCCACAGAAATACTGCCTTCAGTAGGTCTCACAGTCCTAAAAGCCTGAGTGACTCAGCATAAGTTTGCTGAATGAAATTACTTGGGAGAATGTAGCTGTACCTTGATGCCAACTGTTTTTCTCACTTTCTCAATCCTACTGCATACTTAAATAAAAGTGCTACTAGTCAGGCTCATAAAAGTGTTCTCTGTTGAATCCTCATTAGGTAATGCAGCTATTAGGGAAGATAAAGGCTTCCAGCTCAGATCAAAGCTCAAATTTAAAGACAGTCCAAGGGGATCAACATCATGAATTGCAACTTCTGGATTTCAAGTAGGTGATGGAGGGCTTTTCATTACGATAATTCACCCTAAATGCTTCTGTGTGACGAAGGGGCTGCCATGAAAGAGCTAAACAAACCTGTTAATTAACATCCATTCCAAATACCCAGACAAGGTTAATGAAGATCTGTACTATAAAGTAATGAAAATAAGTAATGAAAGTCTATTGCCTTGAAAACTAATTGTTAAAACCAAGAAGCGCTAAATGCCACTCTGTAAGAAGAAAGGTGGGAAACCAATTAGCTTTCCACACTTAAAAGAAAGGCACCAAGCACAAAGATGCTATTTACCATTATAATTGGGGCTAATTTGCGACTTGTCTAATGTGCAGAACATTTTCTTTACACACTTGTGCTGTCTTCCCATATTTTCCTTATGCACTCACATTGTCTTTGTTCAGCACAATTAGTTTGAAACTGAAGTACCATGATCCTGTGATAATGATATTGCAGAGGTAATAGTTCCGTTCCTTAAAACATTGGTTGAACTCTTTGAATTGAGATTTGTCTCAATTGAGTATAACTCTTAATACATTTGAGAGAAAAAAATATACATGAGCATTAAGCATAAAAAGGGTTCTTATCTGGAGAACAAGAAAAAGAATGAAGATAAATGGGGAAAACAGCTAAAACTGGGAAGGGAAGAGGGAAAGATGGAAGAAAAGGGATATGGTGGATGTAAAGACCCCATGCAAGAACTAAGAAATAAAACTAAAATAAGGGGAAAAGAGAAACAGAATAAGGTTGGAAAATAAGGAAACTGGAGAATGGAACTGAAGTGACAGTGGAGTTTCTCAAAAGTTACTTAGATCTTATTGAAAGTGTCACCAAAATTGGGAGACTCAGAAAAAGCTGGATTTCCAGACCTTGAGATATACTCACATTGTGCCTTTGAACACAAAATCCAAAAGGTCTTTTACTTAAAGTTGAGATTTTATTTCATTTCATATTTAATTAAATTAACATCTCCTTTGGGGACTAAGTCTTTCTGTCTCTTCTGCTGTTGGTCCCTTAAAAGCATTCCAGACCAATGTATTATTTTCAAAGAGATGCAACAAAATTTCAGTCTGTACTGCTGGCACGGGCTGATGCTTCCACTTGGAAAAAGGTGATTGGTGTAGGTCAGCCCTGGAGCCTGGTCTGCATTTGAGAAGCTGCTGCCTGGGACACAGCAGTTTGATTGCAGCCCAGCAGCCAAGCTGCAGCCCAAGCTGATGCTGTTCCTGCAAGCCTGATCTAAGCCCAGGACAAAGTTGCCACACAAATTTCAGGGGGACCTGTGCCTGCTTAGGAAATGTGGCCCTGATCTTTCAAGTTGCTTGGGTTAGCAAGCAGTACCTGCACTCATCACTATCGAGTTAATCAAGCTGTCAATAGATCGGTTTACATGTGTGATGCGCTCCAGTTGCAATCCTGGAAGATGCTCTTATTAAATATCCACAAGCATCCCCTCATCAATACTTCATAACTGAGGCAAGTACTGTGGCAAGCTTGGCTCCCCTAGGAAGCATTTGCGTCTAGGATCAGAGCTGAAGAAAATTTCAAATAATAACAATAATAAAATGCCTCTCTGCATAGCCAATCCTGATGCCCACAGGCATCACCCTCTCTCGGCATCTCATGTGCAGCTGCATCCCACCCTGGGCACCCCATCTGAGCTGCACCGTGTGGGCCATCCCACCTCTTCCAATGAACCCATAAGCATCAACACAATGCAACACGTCCCATAAAGTCTGGTAAAAAAAAAAATCCTAGTTTGTTTACCTGGTGGTCTGCATCCTAACAGAGGTCCAAACAGTTAAACCTGCAAATCCGACCAACTAAAATTCAACTGCTGGTTGATCACTTATATGTCAGAAGTTAGTATGGTTACACCTACACTCAGGTCATGTGCATAAGCATAAACATTTAAATCTCTGACTCAGACTTGGACCTAAATTCGTATCTTGTCATGGCTCATGTTGTAAATTATATGTTGCAGCAGAAGAAAAACAGAAATTGAAAAGATTCGTTTCTCTAAACCATACACCACTGCTCCAAAGGCAGCTGTCCCTTCTCTTTTTACTTGTCAGCTTGTGCTTAGAAACTTCTTCTATCCTTCTGAGCTTCATTTTCTGACCAAAAGTGGCTTTGCTGCTCTTCCACATGACCTGCAACATAGTTAACGTTCAGCAGGATTCTATAACCTCTCTTCATCCCTTTTGGATGATGTTAATTCAGTTGGGAACGCTTAAGTTATTTTTCAGCCTTCAGATATTTTCCCAGAGTAGATCACAGTCCACAAGACTCATCTTGGCACGTAGGTACAACTTTTAAAGAAAGAATTAGTAAAATAATTGAGCGTAGGGTTTGGTAGGCTGGTGAAATGATTAGAAAGCCATTTAAACTATCTACTCAAGTGACTCAAACTCCCCCATACTACTGACTAAGTATCAGGCCCATTGTTAGATAAATGCAATAGTAATAAAATAATAATAATTTCAGGTTGGCAAGTACTCTAAATGACTTCAAAGCTCAAATACAGACTCAGCAGAAGTGGACAGAGATGCAGCTGTCGAGGTACGAGCAAGACCAAGCCTACCACAGGAGTCAGCTGCTTCACTCAGTGAAGGAGCGACTGGTAAGACTTCCTAAAAGTGAACGACAAACCAAATCACAAACCAAACCAAAAACAGCTCCTTCCCGCTCCAGAACACCAGCGCCACCGGTGAACACCGCTAAAATTTCAGTCGCTGACAAGTTTAGGGGAGGATCTTCTTCAAGGATCTTCTATGCAAATTCTGCCTGTGTTTAAATACAGGAATTTCTTTCTCATTTTGCCATCCATATTTTGTAATCTGCAGTTAGGATTCCACAGCAGCACCTAGCTTTTGGCACAGGACCAATAATATTTCCATTAAGTCCTTAGCAGCATTGAAAGCTTTCTCCCCTTTGCTGCGTGCAGTGCTCTCAGTATCAGAGTGCAAAACATATTACAATGCTATTACCATGTCTTACCATGAGGCTGAGGAAGCAGTCTCATGGTAAGACATGGGAATAGTATTTATGAGGGTTAGGAAGCGAGAATTCATGATTGCCAGAAGGCAGTTTAATGGTGGCTGTATGAAAGGTGTTGCTATACATGTATTGATATGTTGTCTGTCTAAAGGAAACAGCAGAAAAGAGACTAGAAGAGAAGATTCTGCTTCTCTCTCTGAAGCTGGAAAGAGCAAATAGGTCGCACAAGTATGAAAAGCAGTTGGATCAGATGAAGAATGATGAGAAAGCCCTGCAGGCAAGAATCACTATGTTGGAAAGACAGGTCTGGAACGAGCTGGAGGAAGTCCAACGTGAGTATAGATCAGGTGAGGATGGTCTTTCCTTTGACTTATTTGTTAAATAAAATTAGCACAGGCTTGTAGCTTGCTGCTGCAGAAAACTCTTTCCAGAAAAGTAAAGAAAAAAAAACATGAGGATGACTATTTCTCTCTCCCAAAGCCCATTTACATGGGTGCTATTTTAAAATGGCTTGGTTAGCCTGCCTGTCAGTGCAGAGAGCCAACACACTTTTCCCACACAGATTGCTTTTTTCTTTCTGAATGTCTCAAGGCAAGATCTTTTAAAAGACAATTTTAGAACCTGCTTTGTGAGTCTTTACGATCAGCTAGTTCTTCCATTAACAAGGTTGCTTGCCTCCACTGCAAGGGGCAGTGTTTTTTTCCACAGGTCCAAGCTCCTATTTGATAGGTTTTATATCATTTTCATCCCTTCCTCCCTACTCTCAATCAACAGTATCTGGAGACAGAGACATCTGAGTGAGTAACAGCTACCCTACATAGCCCAGAGATAACCCAAGTGAAAAAATGAAGAATTTAGGTAACGTGGGTCAATACCCAACAGTCATTGCTTACAGGAAAGGGCATCTTAAAGCAGCTCGTGCTCTGTGCATTGCATTCGCCAGCTCTCAGCTCATTGTGGCTGCTCAGCTTTCAGCAACGCTTAGAGAGGTTTCATGGAGCACACTGTTTGAGCAAGGGGGATTCACCCTCTGATCTGTCCCGTGCCACTCAAACATGATCTACTGTAATACCTTCTCCTCGCATCTGGACGGCCACGTCAGCTTATCCAAGAATCAGCCAGCCATCTCTCTGAAGGAACAGATGGCTGAACGAGTGCTTCACATTTCACTTGTTCACACTTGAAACTCTAGAGCCTGTTTCCCATGTCCAAAGTTTCCTGCCACCTAGGACCCCAGCTCTGCGTCCCAGCGCCAGCTCTAGGGCACTCCTCACCCCTTGCCAGCCCTCGAGGGGCTGGAACAAACCACCCTCTGTGTCACAGAGCATCTCTGCATGGCATGGCAAGGACGACCTGGGCTCTCTGAGATCATCTCAGCAAGTACAAGACCACAACGAGTGATGCAGTTTAAAAAAGAAAATCAGATCGTTCAGATCCTGGTGCTGTGAGAGCTCGATTTCAAATTCCTGCCCGCAGAAAGTTTGGTTATACCAAACTTTGGTCCTCCTCACCTCCCAGCTCACATGCACCGATGCTGTCCCCCAAGGCAATCCTCTAGTGTGGGCAAACCCAAAAGAGGGGGAAACGAGGCAACTGAGAAGGTGCAGAACAGCAGGACGGCCAAAGAGCTGCCACTTGTGTTTAGCGCAGGCTGGCACCTTAGAAAGCGGAGGCCTGCTTGGAATTCATAAGACTGTAAGCACCACACAGCAATTTGGCTGCATGCTATCTAGACCGTAGCTGCAACCAAGTTGATGCATATTAAACAGTCATTCCAAAAGGAAAAAACCTGTCATCAGCTGTCACATTACCATGCAGGCACTTTTTCCCGCCACCCCCACCCGTTAAAGAAGAATTAGCTGTAATCTGCTGTTTGCTTGCTAATAAGCTAACATCTATGTGACAAAGTGGACAAATGTCAAGTGATTACTTGGTAATTTGAAAGCGGCTGCAGTCTTGAAACAGCAGGCTAGCAGCTGCTTATAATTCACGTTTTCCCAGTCTTCAGTGACAACAGTTGATTTTCCTGAGGTTCAGCAAACGGATGTCTGAGAGTCCCTAGCTCTATTTTAGAAAAAAGTTCAACTTCCATCTTATTATATTCTTACAAATATACACAGGCACACACTGAGCTCCCTTTCTCCCAGCAGCGTACAAAACCAGTTCTCCCAGTAGATAAAAGCAGTAAAAAACACCACCTACCTTGGAAGAAGTGTAATTCTTCTTTACATTTGCCAAAATAAAATACTTTAAAAGCCATCAGGATCCTTAGCTCTACGGGGCACATGGTACTGTCCTTACCCCACACAAGGAAGGCAAGAGCAATTGCCATTTGCAGTTCTGTGCAATCAATCCTGTTTGGTGTTGCCCAGTACATTTCTAAAGCAAAGCTCTAACAATATAAACTGCTCTTATATATCTATGGCATTCAAAAAAGTAATGAAATTACTAGATTGGATTTATTGTGCTGGGAATTAAATGGTGGTCAGAAACCTCCACAAAGGAAAAGTAGAATCTCTTAATGTACTGAAAGCAACCACTACTTAATTAACTCTTCTCATTCTTATATCAGGATTTCAGTCCATTCGTGAGTCTCTGGAACTGCTCAGACAAATACAGAACACAAAGCTGAAACTTGAGAAAAAGAAAATTCGGAAGGACATGACAAACATATGATGCAACTGAATCCAAGCTGCAAGAGCAAGGCCTTACCAGGGCAGCCTGCAGGAGCCCTCTCCACTTGATGATTTAAAGAAAGAAAGAAAAAAAAAAGTGTTTTTTTTTTTTTTTTAAGAAACACCTGCTTTTGTTTTTTCCCCATCCTTGTAGGATGTTATTTAGGATGTTATTTCTATGCATCATGCTCTGCAGGCCCAAGTCTAATGGTTCTGCAACAAAGATCCTTTTCATGCTGATTTTAGAACAAAAAATATTACAATCTAGAAGGCGAAAAACACACAAAACCCCTTAAGGATTGACTTAATTTGACAAGCAGCTTTCATACAAACACCTTCAAGTTATTTTAAGGAGTTTTAGAGATGTGTTATCAAGGTTGAGAGCACTGTTAGGCCAGGCTTACCCTAAACTGGTAGGTTTTAGGTTGGTACATAGGCTGACATCAGGCCTAGTAAACTCCCAGCTCCGCTCAGTACAAACATAGTAGCAGCATTATGAAAACTGAGAACAGATTGCTTGCATGATTTGGAGCAATTATCCAAAAAAAAAATGTTACTGAATCATCAATTGTAGCTAATAAAGAAAAGGGGATGAAGGTGACTATGCAAGTTACTTATGAAAAGATGCATTTTTAAGAATCTCATCTTCATTTCTGTATCACTGAAATAAAATTTTGGTGGGTAGCAATTAACACTCAAAATTACATTTTTGATTTGGTTCAAAAATTTGGAAATTAAACAGCTCCTAGGTGTAGGACGAAATGTATATCAGTATATTTTCTCAGCAGATCTTGAAAGGAGTTTCTTAGTCACAAGGTAAAACAAGATCATATGTGTAACAAAAATGTAAATTACTTTCAGAAAGCTTAACTGGAGAAAGTGTTTCACATCATCCATCTTCAGGAAAACATATTTAAGGGGACTCATAATCCTCCTATTACAATTTCTTGTGCCTTTAACTCTGCAAAAAGATGAATTTCTCCAAACCACAGCCTTCCCATGGCTTCCCGGACGACCCTGGCCTGCACAGCAGGACCACTGAAGCTGGACCATGCCACAAGCTGGGAGTTCCCCTTCAGCAATGAACAACCCTCTTCCTGCATGGAGGACCTTTCCTACGCTAAAATTTCTCCAGAGTGTAAAAAGTTCTAGAAATGACTCCTACAAATGCAGCAGTAGCAACCAAATTCAAGGAAACGTTTGCACTTTACTTGTGGTTGGTGCATTTCAAGGACCTTCCCTTCAAAGGGAAGGAAAGTTAAACTTATCCCAGGGCACAGTCAGGTGGGCTGCAGGATTAGGGATGTAACTTTTCCTTGCAAAGGTGCATTTGCGCAGCACTGAAACAATTCTCTACGTCTATATATCCATGAACTGAAAAAAAAAAATCAAAGTTGCTCATCACACAAAAACATCCAGGAACTGAAGTACACATTTGTGCTTTTGTTCAAACTGTTAGACAGAATTACCTAAATTAACGTAATTACCTACCATAGGTAGGTAGAAATGAGAAGCTCAAGAGCTGAATAGAAACCCAGGAAGAGAAATATAGAGAAGAGAAATAAAACCTACTGAATTCAGAGAGATTAACATACATATCCTATTTCAGTTAAATATTCTCAGGCACAAGCTGCTGTGCCATGTTTATATAAGAAGAAATGTAAGAAGTAGTATCTTATCTTAAGTCAGTAAAGTTCTGCTATTTCTGCTAATAAAAAAGGGGGGGAGGGGAAAATGTTTATTTTTCCCCTCCTCTTACATTAGTAATAGCCAAGCATAAGGTTTTCTAGCTAGTGAAATCCATAAACCAACTCTCAGTTCTCCTTTAGAGTGTTGCTTAAAATTCCAAGTACTACACAAAAAAACACGTAAGGGTGTATGAAATACTAAGTACTAGTACTAAGTACTTAGTACTACTCTTTTTTCAGTAGCTCTTCAGGCCTTCTGCAAATGTGGATTTTGCAGAGGCTGTGCATTATTCAAAACAGAGGAGAGAAAGGCTTTTACCTCACAGTTTCTTGAATTTCACAAAATCTTCAACTGAAATTCATTCCCTGGACATTGGTCAAGTAGGTGGCAAAGGTGTGTATTCTTTCTGTAGGGCATATAATACAGCTTTGGGCTGTACATATAATTATCATGTTCAAGGAATTCGCCACTGCTCATATTAAAAATGAAGCAACTTCATGGTCTTCTGAAGACAGAAAACACCATGCATTTTGTTTGTTTGTTTTGAATATGCAGAATATTTGCAGTTGACACTTGCTTACCTGGCTTCTCTAACTTTGTTATTTGCTTTTTCTCCTAAGCCTTATGAAATGTTTAAGGTAACAGTCTGGTAGAGATATTTCTGTAATGCCTTAATGAGGGTGGGCAGCAAGTTACTATAATCAGTCATCAGGCTAGGGCTGCTGGCTCTCCCATCACCTGAGCAGGTAGCACGGAAATAGCAGAAGCAAATACAGAGCTACAAACTGCAGGCTGCAAGAACTCTCCAAGCTGTAATTGCAGAAAGCTAAAAAAAAAAAAAAAAAAAAAATGTTAGAGCTAATCCGGGGAGGTAACATTCTTCTTTTAATATTTCAAGTTCAGAATCCATCAAGACTATGTGACAACAAGCTGTGAAAGGAACCACAGTTGGTCTAGATTTGACAAAAAGAATCTTTTTAAGGAAAGGTATTTTGTATTGAGAAGGGTAGGAGAATGATAGTGTGGGAGACAAGGAGGGATTCTTACCATTCAGAGAGCTCACCTCCACAGAACAGAAGACCTCCTGAGCTTCCTTTTCCTGTTTAAAATAGCAAGGCAAGCTTGCTGCCCTGCCTTCCCTACATGTCTGTGTGTGACTGCTACTGGAGATGTACGAAGGAGACGTCCCCAGACCACCCCACTCGCCAGTGCAGCAGCTTGCTTTCTTTAAAGCCCAAAATAACCCGCCCTGCAAGCAAAGAGATGCTGAACTCAGCCACACACCGCATGTATTGCAACTGTCCTTTCTCCTCTGCAATAAGAGGTATGCTGCACACATCTCAACAGCATCCTAAGATTTCAGTAGGCAGATAGTGCCTTTAAGAAATTTTAAACCAGAAATGGACAACTATCTTGACTCTGCTGTCAACAGCTTGAAAATCCAATGATAGTAACATTAGAAGATGAGAATCATGGCTTTATTCTTTTATTTTCATGTACATAAAGGGCAAAATAAAATCATGTATTAAGAACTACTGTCATGATTCATCCAATTAAGCAGTCAGCAGCAAAATTACCAGGACATAAATAAATCCCATTATACACATTTATATATATGACCCTGTCCCTAATGATCACAGGCTTTTCTTGATGGGAATGTTTACTGAAACATGTACAGTCAAGAGGATCCAATATACTGTTGTGATTAAGGTTAGATAAGAAAACAAAACAAAAACACCCACCTTACAAACTGAAACAACACAATGTTCCAAGCAGATTTGGGTCTCTACTACAAAAAAAATACACTAAAGGAATATGGCATTTTAAATTTCTGTTTATCTGGGAGAGGGGGGAAAAAATGCTTGCTGCTGTTTGGCTACTAAGGCTCTGTTCTAAGAGGGAGAAAAAAAAAAGGAAAAAGAAAAAGAAGCTTCTTCAACTTTGCATCACTGCCAATGCAGCTAATATTGTCTTCTCTATGCGCGACCAAGCAGGAATAAAGACAAGGACTTCCCATTGCAATAGCACTGCATTTTCAGCAGGGAATAAAAAATGGTAGTGCCCATGTCAATGAGTAAACAACCTGCTTTTGTTAGAGAAAAAAAAAAAAAAGCAATTGATATAGAGACAAAAAACACAAAGAAATTAAAAAATACTCAAGCTACATAAGCTTCTGGAGGATGGCCTAATTAAATGGTGTAAATTTTGTACTTGAAACAGTCCATACTAGGCACTTGATGACAATTTCTCATTTAGTTCTAGAGCTCGAACATCTCCATTAGCTTTTGCATTTTCTACAAGTACCTGCAGAGAAAACAAACAGGAAATTGAGAACTTGATGTTTTTACTGCTAATATATTACCAGTTATTTCAAAAAAAAAAAAATCTGCTATGCACTTTCCCTAAAAATCTAAATAACCTGCAAGTCCCGACAGGAAAGATATTCAACACGACATGTAGCTCAAACATTAAGCTCCAAAGTCACAATCACTTGCAATGCAGCACGGCAGCATCATTTGCTGCTTGTGGCCGAGAAAACATTTGACAAGTTTCCTGCTGACACAGAAGCAAATACACAAATTGCTCTGCCAAAATGGAGCGAGTGTATCTGGTGCATCTACTTAAACAAAACTGTGTTTTTCTTCCTCCTCCCTCCATCCAATTTAAAAAGAAAATTAAGAAAGACTACATCTATCACTTGTATTTACAGCCTTTCTACTAGTTAAAATAGCTGCCATGTCAGTCTAACATTTACAGATGTGCCAGGGGCTTATGACATTTCTCATAATTTCAGTAGTATTATATATTTAAAAAAAAAAGTAAATCTTGACTCTGACCATTATTTTTATTGCACCTTGTACCTACTGGTAGAGAGTACGGATGGCTGCCCACAAGTAAACATAATGAGATTATACCAGGATCATCTGAACTCATTATTTCTAACTCTTTTACAGATCTTGATGATTGCACATGGATTTCTGTCAATGCTGAGTCTACTGGATATGTTTGAACTTGCAGAACTTAACTGAAACACAGTGGCTAATCAGGGCAAAAGAACTCAGGGTACCAGGGGCAGCAATCCAGAGAGCGGCAGAGTCTTCCTAGTAGAGAGTACTGAAGTTTAGGTGACAAAATGATTCCAATTACAAGACAAAAAGGAATAACCTTTGTTTGCAGTATGCAAAAGAGCTGTGTGGATTTGCAAGTTTGACCAAAATGTATTTGTCAAGTACTGTAAACCGAGAAATAAGGCACCATTATAGTATAGTAAATATGTAAAGTATAGAGGCATGGCAAGCTACTGTTCAGATCTTTCAGGTCAAGGAAACCACACTGTTCCCAGCCAATCTCAAAGGAATTAGCATCTTCATAAAGTATTAACATGTTCTGGCAAAATTCTGATAAATCTGTCCTCATATCTACTGGAAAGAAGCATGTAAAACTTTTTCCAATTTACGGTAGAGAAAGAAAAGTGTTGTTTTTCATCAGTATTGCATGGAGGAGGAGCAAACATCAAAGCAAACTCCATGCAGTTTTGAAAACTGAGGTGATTTTGCTTTTCCTCAAAATTTTGTGGAATCTTCAGACCTACAATCTGTAGAATAAGAGAGCTGCAATCTCCCAGGCCACCCTTCACTCCATTTTCAAGATAAAAGCACATTATTTCACAGAAGCAGATTTTCTGTATTAAAATGACTGTCTTACATCTATTAATTCATAATCATCTTTGGCATAGAGATGTTGTAGGAGGTACCAGCGTGCCACAGAAGCTATGTTTTCTGGAATTCCAGGCTGATATACCAATCTTTCCAACATTCGACGAGTCTCCCTAGAAGCACAGCAAAAGCATCATTCGATAAACTGCAAAACTTGGCTGACTAGATGGCATATAACTTTTAAGACCTTTAGATGCCTCTTTAGATTTTTAGAGCACATTATTATCCTGTTTAAGCAACACTAATCAAGAGCACCATAAAGGAATGTCCTTGTTTCCATACTACCCATGCAAGTGGGAAGTGAGCTGCTGGTTCCTTGATTTCCTATGTGACCACTGCTTTTCACCCAGAAGCCCCATTATGTTTAATATATGACATACAAAATTAGTGCTTTAGCTAGTAAATGCCCCAGAATTAGATGGAAATAGCTGATTTTGACTGCTATGACAACACGATAAACCTCATGCTGTCTCTGAACTCAGCCCAACATCCTATTTACATAGGTGATCTGCTTAACAATACAGCAGATATTCTGTCGTTTAGTAACTATAAAATAAATCCTTTAGGTAACGGATGTTTCCATAAGACAGAGCTATTAAAATAAGAGTCTTCTTAATCCCCAAGTATTTTAATATTACACACAAACATATTTAAATCCATGACTCATAAAACATACTGCATTTTAATATGCAATAGAAGAAAGATGTGAAATGGCAGAAGAGGAGGGAAATTTGAGAAGTATGAAGCAATTAAAATCCTATTTGGCTGAAACTTGCTGCCAACTCGTACCAAATCCGGACATATTCAAGCTCACTGCTGTGTTGATAGAAAGCTAGTAAAAACTGGCAGTTAAGTTTAAAGTTACGGTTTTCATTCACTGTTGCTCCATCAGCTTTGGCTGCTCTTTCAAGAATTCTGTCCTTTGTAACTAATGCAGTTTTCCATTGCAGGGTGATTTAATGGGCTGTTGAGAGATTACAGCTGTTTGAGTTCTTTTGTTTGTTTGTTTTTAGTTAAGACAAACTTGTTCCAGTATTTTGAAACATCTAGCAAGACCAAACAGATTTTGTGATATGTCTGTTTTTCAGGGAGCTGGACATGTTCAACTGTAATAAAACTGATTTAATTGATTTAGTTAATCAGCTCCCTCACTTTTTAAAAAAAAAAAAAAAAAAAAAAAATTAACAATGGCCACAATCACATTAGGATGCCTGTCACCTTTCTACAAGTCCACAGAAAAAGCAAGCAAGCTCAGACTCTTTAGAAGTTAGTTTCTAAGAAATATGTAACAAAAACAGTTAAAATATTGAAAAACAACAGAACACATGCTATATTCCATTTTTCCACGGCTAGATATGCAAAAGCTTCAGATGCAAATTAGGAGACTTAAAACCGAAGTAGAAAGACTCAAATCCTATTCAAAATAAGGTATCTTTCTCTCCTTCCTCGAAAAGCCCCAATGAGCACCTCCAGTTGAATAACCTTCTGTTATTCATGATTAGAAGTAATTGCAGCAAAGTCTAATTTGATACCAAGTTGGACCCAGCACTAGCTAGAATATTGATATTTGTTTCTACCATGCTAATTAGCACTGTCTTAGGCAAATGTATACTTACTGACTATAATTTTTTGCATTGCATGCCTTTGTTTACCAGAAAAGCTGTCTTTTCTCTTGGTATCTTGGTCATCTAAAAGCTTCTGGGAAGAGATGAAAATTCTGCTTCCTTATCCCTACACTGCCAGCCCCTAGCCCTTTTAAATGCCATGTCCCTTCAGTATTTCTTATTTTCAGTTTTCCTTCTCGAGTTAGATCCAGGCATACTGACCGCTCTTGCTTTTAAACATTGTGTTCCTTCCAAACATAATAGATTACACCTACCTGGCTCCAATTTTCTGATTATACTGTAGCAGGGCCTGCAGAAGAGCTGCCAGAGGGCAGGGAGAAAGCTTCAGGGCTTCAGTTGTTGCCTCCTGAACCAAGGCTGGCCAGTGCTCATCTGAGACCTTAGCCTATGTTTAAAACATACACAAGGATTAGGGCTTTATTGCTGCGAAAAATCAGAATTTGTTTACAGTTGCTTAGAGAGTAGGTTTAATCCAAGCTGTTCTGAATTGCATAAAATATTTGGCAGGTTAGAAAGATTTGTAAACAAACAAAACCAGAGAAACACACAGAAACTACATTGATTAGAGGAACCTGGAAAAAAATACACTAAGTATCCTTGAGAGCATTTATTTCCTCATTTGTGCAAGGAAGCATTTTATTTTTCCAAACATGTCTTAGAATTT
This sequence comes from Tinamus guttatus, assembly GCF_059628265.1. NCBI lineage: Eukaryota > Metazoa > Chordata > Aves > Tinamiformes > Tinamidae > Tinamus > Tinamus guttatus. The sequence goes on from NW_028289051.1 coordinate 580,958, forward strand.
TTTTGTTTTAATCACAATCTCGTCTGCTCTTCACTTTGCAAGTCTCATGCCAAATACCAGACTATTCCAGAAAGTGCAGCTATCCACAGAAGTGACTGAGGAATTCTAACGTCTTGCTTTGAAAAGTATATCCAGTTTCAAGATGGGCAATTTAATTACCTAATGGAACAATTATTCAGCAAATTTGTACATCTTCTGACTTACAGAAAACTTATCTTCCTTGTCAGAAGTAGTTGCCTGAATTAAAGGACAGAGACTTGAGGGGTGGGTCAGTTTGGATGATCAAACTGAACCTGAGCCATATGGAAATTGATCCATATGGATCAAACTAAGCCATATGGAAAGAATCAGCCTATATTAAAAAACCAAAACCAAACCAAACAAAACCACACACACATGCACATTGTGCAAAGGACTATCCCGGGAGCTATCCTTTTAAGTCTTATTTTGTTCTCAAGTTGTCATTCATAAAATGCGAAGTTGTTTAAATAATGGTTTCATTTGGAGATTACAGAAGCCCTGCCTTACACAAACTATTGTTAAACCACTAGTTACATAACTGTGATGATCTTACCATGCAGATTTCCAGTGCAAGCATGGCTAGCCTGAGCAGACTGGATAACTTCCCGCTCCAGTTGCCCTGCTGTGATGCCAGCTGCAGGCTCTTTCTGTAACACATCTCTGCTGCAACCATCATTCCTTGAGATTGATACACACTTGCCAGCCACTGAAAGTAAACAGCCAACACATCAGTTAGCAAGTCTTCAAAATGTGCATCGCATCAGGTAATACCATTTAGTTCAATTTAGGAGAGTGAGACAGCAAACTTAGCTAGAACACAGCCCCTCTCCTTCACTCCCCTATTCCCACAACATACTGAATACTTCCCTAGAGGAAGATGTAGCTTTCTGACTGCAGAGCTGCCAGTGCACCTCACTGCAGTAATTTATCCCACAGACACTTTTAACTATCCCTGTCAACTAATAGCTGTTCTCATCTGCAGACTGGCCATGGATGAACAAATAATGTGTTTGGCTTTGTCAAGCAAGGCACTGTGGGGTGCCTTGCTTGTCCTCAAAACTTCTGTAGAAATGAAAAGTTGGAGCTTCTCCCCTTGAAGGAAGGTTCCTCCAGGCTACGTGAGCAACGTTGAGAACATGAGGACATTAGAACTTGCCATCTGAGCACAGAAAACCAGGGTACCTCTTTGGTCTCACAGCTTTTGATGCAGCAGACTTGTGCTTGACTTGCTACATGGGGCAGAGGAAGCAACACATGCACAGATCTGTGGTTTCAGGCTTCTGCCAGCTTTCCTGGGATTGCTCCAAGAGGAGGAAAAGGGTTCTCACCCCTCCCTCATTAATCCTTTAGCCGTGCATGAAGATATTCCAAAATGCCTAAGACATTTAGAAATATTTTTTGCTGGGTCACCAGGCTAACAAAGAAGCTTAAAGATTCCCTCACTTTTAACAAAGATCCTTAGGCTTTCACTACCTAAAGACTGCTCAGTGTTGAGAGGCACAAGTCTAAGCTCTTTCTGATGCACGGCATTTATTAATCATTAAGCACTTTCTGGAGTTTCTCTTCTGTTAGTACTACTGTGTATTCCTGACTCCAAGCTGTAAGATGTCTTTGTGAAAGAAAGCATCCACTCGGGATGCTTTCGAGCCTTGGAAGGCTTCACTGGCCTCAGCATGCTGCAGCTGGAGATACCTACAACTCAAGACAGGAAGGAAAGCAGCAAGAGGATATTTAACAAATATGCAGTGGCAGCCCTAAAAGGTCAGCTTTTCACTATTGCCCTGTAAGTCACAGTGTAAAGGTGGAACAGCCATAAGAAAAGCAGTTTAGCAGCACTCCCAAATAACTACGAGAACTATTTTGACAAAAGCCAAAAATTTAGACAAAAAGCAAAGTTAATGACTCCTCTAACTTAATAGCACTGTAGGGGATATTTCCAAGTAAGGCAAAACATATATCAAACCATTAAGAAGCTTAGAGCTAGAAAATATGAAAGCATAGACTTATCCATTACAAACAGATGTAGCAGCCATGGAAGCTTTTTCAGGACACCATCCAAGCTCTGAGATTAAAGTATCTTCTTTAAGTAAATACCAGAAAGATCTTGCCCAAAGGTCTCTGTTTTTTAAAATCTGGGTCAAAAGTAAACCAACCTTCTTCCTCACAAAAACTCAACCTTCTCCCTCACAAAAACTCAAACTTTTTTTTCTTTTGCTGTTTGTGAGCAAGGTGGCACTTTACCATGCAAGGGATGCTTGAAGAATATGACCTAAACCCCTAACTCCATTTTCAAGATTGTTACTAAAATAACAGAGTATATCATGTCTCTCTCCCATGCCCCCATTTGTTACAAAGCCAGTTTAAGCAAGTACTGTAGCTAAGGTGCAATGACGTCTCACAAGCCATGGTCTGCAGTCTTATAACAAGGCAACTAATTTCTCCAGGATCTTCTCTCTGGTCTTTTGGCACTGAAATCACTTTAGTGAAACTAAATGCAAAAATGTTTTTACTTATTCAACAGGCAGGGGGAGTATCATCTATCCCAGAGCTATCCAGCTACACACAGCAGCGCAGCAGTTCACGGCATCTTTCTAACCCTGCTGCTAAGAGGAGCGGGTGAAGGGCGGCGGTTGGGAGAGCGTGGGCGCGCGCTCCGCGTGGCCGGGCCCCGCCGGTGCCTGCCGACGGCCCCTCGCAGCACCCGCAGGGGCGGCGGGAGCTGGATGACGAGAACTGATCACTTGGGATCCTGCGGAAGGCAGGCAGCAAATGCTGCTCCGAGTGTCTTTTCTCTTTCTTGCCCCCAGCCTCAACTGACTCAAGAGAAGCAGACACTCAACACAAGGAAATAAAGCAGAAAAATAAAAAGAGGTTTACCCCAAGTTTCCATACCTTGAAAAAGAAAGCACACATTAGCACACTAGGAAACCATTTACTTCTATCTGTTCTTACAGGTTATGAAATATTCTACTCATATCTGCTCAGCCTGCCATGTCACAGATTCCTAAAGGAAAAAGGGTCATATGTTTACTTGCAAGTTTTTCTTTCTCTTGTCTCTAAGTCAGCTTCTTATTAATCACAGTCCTTGTTATTTCAACCATTAAAGAAAATTCACCTCATGTTACAGTTATATGAAACATTGAATATGAGATGGCTTCCGTCTCGCTGGCTGTCAGTGGATGCCTAAAAGTAAAGAGAGAAACAAGCCCACTCTGCTCACAGAGCCCACTGAACAGGGTAGCGCTGAGGACTTACCTGCCATGCTGCAACTGTTGAGCTGCTCATGACCGTCTTGCGAAGCTCCTCCAGGACAGTGTCTGGAAGGTCTTTGTGAGACTGCAACAGCTGCTTACACTGAACTTGTCTCAACAGCAAGAACAGACCTGGGTGCTCTGGGCAGCTTTTCAATCCCTAAAACCAAACCAGAAGCATTTAAGACATCTGAAATAACATTTCCAAATATCAGAAAACGCTTAGCTTTTTCCATTTGGGTCTTCACAGAAAACAACACTGAAAATATTCTCAGAACATTTTCAAGAGAACATTCCCCCCTCATCCACTTCTCTGTACAAGGACTGGTCCAGAAAGTGATACTTGATTTTTTTTTTCCCCTCTCCTCCTGTTCCCAAAATACATATGAACTCTACGCTAAGTTTTATGCATGTCCCACTTTTAGAGGTTTCTGAAAGCTAGCTCTATCTTTCTAAGCAAGGAAAGGCAAACAAATCCTTTAATTATATTCTGCCTTCATGATCATTATGAGTTTCAGGGTAATAAAAGCAAAAACCAGTCATAAGGCCAGAAGTGATATTCAGTATTTTATAAGTAATTTTGGTTCTTTGAGAATAAAGTGTCTTATTCTCCCAGGATTAGAAACACCTTACTACACTCTGATCAGTAAAATCACATAGAGAGTTTATTTCTTAGAACAAACCCATCCAAAAGAACAAAGCAAGAAAAACAGCCACCTGCTGCTTTATTCTACTCAGGTGAAATATTTGATATTTCTGCAAATCATACAATATTTAGTTTACCTTTTCAAACCAGGAAACATCTGAGAATTTTAGAAAAAAAATTAAAATGGAGCTAAGACACAATGCCTACATTTTTCTTCTACTCTCTTGCCTCACCTTTAAGCAAAATATATTGCTTGGGGATTCTCAACAAGCTTCTTTTTTGCAGAACATGCGTATGTAAGATAATTTATGATGAAAAAATATTCCAGATGCTTAATTTTCCAGAGACAAGGCATGAAAGCCCATGTAGGAGGCAGGTGTTTGCTGCATTTTTCCTTCCTTTAGCATGTGTGAATTTTGCTTTGTGTGCCTCTGACTGAGGAAAGGGGATGCCCGACTCATCATCCCCAGTTACATTATTTTCTGCTAATGTCAAGGACAAAACTGTCTACAAGCGTTAACAGTGCCAGAGAGGCTGATTCCCTGTTTCTTCCTAAACTGCAGGCACTGACTGTCTTCACACCACACTAAGTATGTAAACAGATAGTAACTGTAACTAACCCACATCAACACCCTGAACTATCACTACATATATGTGGAGATTTGCAACTCTTGTAAATATAAAGCAGATCAGTAGACACGCTGGTCAGGCAAGTAAAACACCACCCATCAAAAAACGAGATAGCAAATTATTTCACTCTACAAAACCAGCATCTTTACTGAACTTCATCTTTAGGAATTAACTCATTTCCCAAGGAGTATTTTCCTTTGAGAAAATATGGGACCCGGGTGACTGAATTTTACTGTTACTTTGTTCATCTTTTGCAAAGTTTTTTTTTATTCACAGAAACATGAAACGGGATCACACGGATACTTCAAGCTTGCTAAGACAATAGTTGACAACTGGGCTGACTCAAGACTTCTCTTTTAATTATTAAACTTGGATATCTTTTTCTTTGGTGCTATCCTTAATGATGCAGGCAAGCCAATCTTTCTTCTCTTTGTAGTCAGGACTGAATTTAGTTTCTAAAGCAGAGAACCAATACAACTCAACAACAGTTTGCCTTTGTCAGTCTCATACACCTGGATAGGAAGCTTTGAAATTCTGTAATGTTTCACTTACTATTAGGTTACTGATAAAAGGAGATTAGGAAAGACCAAGTTTTGCTACAGCATGTCATATCTTACTTGCTTCAGCTATTTACACAGTTTTGGTACTGTAGGTATAATTATCATCTTGGGTGTGGAGCTGAGGGAGAGAGAAGCACCAGTAACCACTGCAGTTAGCAGCTCTTGTGGAACAGATGGACTAATTCAACGATCACATTTTGTAAAAGCACAGTCAGGCAAGGCATAATTTTAATGCAATTTACCACTTTCTGCCAGTATATTGGCATCATACCTTGGTACAAAGTGCTTCAGCTTCTGAGATCCTACCCGTCTCTTCTAGACTGGTAATAGCTTGACACAGAGACCAGTCTTCAAGAGTCTTGATGTAACTAGCTGGGAGGTTGTTTTCTCCAGCTGCAACTACAGATAAAAAGCCTTTACTGTACAAGCTGTAGTGCCATACCATGTCATACACTTTAGACATAGTAAGAGTGTACTAGTCTGATGAGGCTTCCTTCATTAGGAAGAATATCAACAGATGATGGAACTGAAAACCAAGATGGGACGGCGGAAACACCAATCATTATGAATTAATACTCTGAATAATCAAAAAAACATGGAATTTTAATTTATGTGAAAAATATTAAGGACCTCATGCAAGGGTGAGATTTATTAATATGGTTTCTCTACTAGAAAAGTTACACCACTTGCCCACTACTTGGGGCTTGTTTTGGTAAACTGTTCTTTTGGCCCAATACCTTCATCCATTCATTCAGGTATCAGTTCAGCAGTGTTTTCCAAAAAGTGTTTGAGGGGGCTGGAGGAGGTGGGGAGGGAAGGGTTCAGAGAAACTATAAGCATGTTAATTAAACCTAACTCTGACCCTGTCATTTAGTTGGCTTATGGGAAAAATACAGTTACAACTCAAATCACTACCAAGGGATTCTCAGATTATTTACAAACTTTTATAATTCAGAAGAATATTGCAAGCTTAGTTTATTTTCACTAAAAAAATGCCATAGATCTTACCTTGGGCTGAAATTGTAGATACAAGAGTCATCTCTAGATCTGTTCGCTTCGGCTCAGCGTTGTTTAGACAAGCAATAGTGTTTTCAGCATGACAGGCTGCCATTAGCACTGCCCAAGCAGCAGGACTATCTAGGAGAGAATCATTAAAAGAAACTTTTCTTAATACATTCCTGCCTTTTCTTAATACATTCGTATACCATGTAAAATTATCTTTACCACACAGAGAACATAGCTATTAATAGAGCCAGTATATATCATATGCAAGAGATAACAAAAACAAGGCAAATAAGTCAACCAGATGCTTACATCTGCTCAGCTCATGGCAGCAGGCACTGTAATTATTTTCCACTACTAGGCAAGATACTTCAAATCCTACCACAAGGATGGTGCTTCTAAAGCTATCTAATAGTTTTTACATGACCACTGCTATCCTTATCTGGAGCTGTTTTGTTTTTCTCCCTCGTCTGGTTTAATTCAACAAGCCAAAACTTAAAATGACAGCTAGAAGTTCAACTCCAAGTAATCTCCACAAAACACACGGGCGATCAATCCAAGAGAAGCACCTTCTTTGTTTGGGCAAGAGTTTTGTTTCTGGTAAGAGAGCAATCAAAAACCAAGGAAACAATCAAAAAACACTAGTAATGTTAGAGAACAAGAGTAACCTGGACAGAGATGGATTGCCTTTTGAATATTCTTCAGCGGGTTGTTTTTCTGGTCTTCTGATGAGTGACATCCTGCTGCCAACTGATTTACTGCAATGTTCAACAGATCTTTCTGCAGAGAACACAAAAGTGATTTTTAGCAGTCTAACGTAAGTGACCAGAAAAAAAATCTTTTTAGGATTTTTTATGGAATTCTAAGTCTGCATTTCAAGACCAAAGCTCAAACCTTTCCACGGTTTAAATCAAGCACTTGTGCAATGTTTCCTGCCACAGCTCCCCCCTGGAAGACAAAAAAAATATTGAACAGTTTAGATGACTGACAAATACAAAACTTTTACACAAAAATACACAGTCCAGAACTTTTGGCCTGTCTTAATCAAGAATACAAAGTAAGTTTAATATGAGATATATGTTTCCTTTTCCCACAGAACTATCTTGTTATAAAGAATTATGAAGAACTATTCAAGAATAAAGCTGTCTTGCTAGTTTCAGCCCCATACTTAAGAAGGGCTTCATTTTCAGGTGCTATTTCAGTTTGGGTAATTGCCATGATTAAAATAGTAAGTATCTATTTGCAAAAGAGTTAACAATGAGCATGAAAGCAAGAAAGAAACATATGTAATGTAACATGATCATTTCTGAGGATGATAGACAGATTTTGAGTTTACCATTTAACACGAAGGTATTAGCCAAAAATCAAAATTTTTTCAAAGTTTTTTGAAAAGAGAGAGAGAGTAAAAAGAAGCTAAGCTTCTGTATCTGCAGGCTTCTCTCAAGAGCTTTTGAGTCCACTGCAGCCCTCTATTATCATATACACAACAGGGCTACAAAGACAACAAATAATAGATCTGGTATAGCTTTCCTCTATTGGAATAATTAAGAGTCTTCTGTTTTTTTCTCCTATAAGTTTAAGTATATAAAGATCACTGCCTAATGAAAGACGAAAATAATTGTTTTTGTAACTTGTTCTGAATCTACTCTATATGTAAGGCTGAAATTTTTCCTATTCTGATGCACATGTACTCAGTACTGACACTTGTTTGTTGGTTTCTGGTTAAGAAACACACACTCAGCTTGTGCTCACCGCAGACGCATTAGAACAATGTACTTACTTCTGCATTCCGGGGTGTATATAGTGGAACTAGTTGAGACAGAAGAGACCAAAGGGCAGGATTATCAGGGTTACTGCAGATTAAAAAAGACAAGATAATTAGACTTTCCAAATTCCACATGAATCTTGGTCTTCTGTGACTCTGTAGACACCTGTTAAAGTGCCCAAATGGGCACTGCGGCAGCAAACAGACATAGACAGTAATTTAACACAGACAACCGAATACCCCCCAAATTATATCGCTACTTAAAGAAATGAAGTATACAATATGCATACCAATATTTACAGGAAGAAAACTGAGACAAAAGGTAGGATTAAAGATATTGTCTTCATCATCTAAAAAAAAAATAAGGATATTTAACTGTAGTTGGGGAAAAAACTGTCTAAAAATGGGACTGAAAACACACAGAGAATACAAAATGCTGCTTGCATAAAGGCCATAAATAAAATCCCCTGCTCCCTATAATGTTTTGGTTAATCAGAGCACATTTAAACAAAGACATTCAGCTAACAGAAAGAACAGCCTCCGAGGCCATTAAAAATAAAATAAAAGTTTTTTTAAAATTCTAGGTTGAAAGTTCTGCTAACTTTGGTAAGTATTAAGTAAGTTTGAGAAAAGCATTTTTTAAGAAGCATTGAAACTAGAAACAGAAAACCCTAAACAGGCCACAATACTTGAGAAACTTGACTCCATAAATCAATACAACTTCATTTTTCAAGCATGCTACAAATAAGCAGAGGTTTGCTTATTACTAACATTAAAAACACACACATTTATAAGAATTTTAAAAGACAGAATACAGACCTATGAATTGCTTTGGAGACTTGTCTCTGGACACCCACATTTCTACCTTGCAATGCATAAACAGCAGCAGTAAAAAGGCACTTCTCGTAAACGCTGTTTTCCCCTTTGACATGCTTCAGTAATTCCTTTAGTGCTGCTGTTGCAAGTGTAGCATCCTGCTGCACCAGTCCTAAAGTGCACAGAGCCTTCAGACTTTCTGCATTGGGTTCCTTTAATGAGCTGTGGAAACAGGGAAGAATGCAGATGGTCCATAGGGCAGCACAAATTAAACTCAATGTTACAGAATTTGCTACGTAGCCTGTATATTCTGCTTTATCAACAGCACCTTCCTGGATAGTAGTAGTTTCTCAAGGTTAGCATGGCCAAGAGGAGGAAATAGTTCCAGTAGACTTCAGGAGCCACTGGGATAAAAGTGAGCTGAGTCCTGCTGGCTGGGTGTCCACCCCGTGTTTCCAACCTGTGCCTGCAGCAGGCTCCCATCAGCAACCCCTCTACAAGGGTGCCAGGGTTCCCCATCAGGTAGATTATTATCCCCAAGATAATAAACTTATCCTGGATAGCCCTTTATAAAGTGTCTCTCTTCATTGGTGTCCCACCCTCTCTTGTCTGGCTTGCAGTCTGAGTGTGAAGTCCTAACTTACCAACAGTTAGGATATGCTGAATTAATGGTCTCTTAGCACAGGATGCTGGATCAAGCTAGGTTAGTATTCTTGAGGTCTTAAGTAAGAGAGCGAGCAACAGTTATGCAGCATTTCAGCACTCAAGCTTACAAACTACAAATATTTGAGAAGAATGACACACTAGCTGCCCTTAGGAAGTAATCATAGATAGAACAATCACAAAACATCTAATACCTTTCTTTCTTTTTTTTTTTTCTTAAAAAAAAAAAAAGAAGTCTGCAGTGCTAACTAAGGCCAAATTAGTTAGAATCATAGAATGCTTAAGGTTGGAAGGACCTCTAGAGGTCATCTAGTCCAACCCCCCTGCACACACAGGGTCACCTAGAGCACGTGGCACAGGACTGCGTCCAGGCGGGTTTTGAAGATCTCCAGAGAAGGAGACTCCACAACCTCTCTGGGCAGCCTGTTCCAGTGCTCTGGCACCCTCACTGGTAAGAAATTTTTCCTTAAGTTCCTGTGGAACTTTTGGTGCTTCGGTTTGTGGCCATTACCTCTAGTTCTGTTGGTGCTCACCAGTGAAAAGAGGCCAGCACCATCCTCCTCACTGCCTCCCTTGAGGTACTTATAGACACTGATCAGGTCCCCTCTCAGCCTTCTCTTCTCCAGGCTGAACAGGCCCAGCTCTCTCAGCCTCTCCTCATAGGGCAGATGTTCCAGGCCCCTGATCATCCTCATAGCCCTGCGCTGGACTCTCTCCAGCAGCTCCACATCCCTCTTGTACTGTGGAGCCCAGAACTGGACACAATACTCCAGATGTGGCCTCACCAGGGCTGAGTAGAGGGGCAGGATCACCTCCCTCGACCTGCTGGAGAGGCTCTTCTTAATGCACCCCAGGATCCCATTGGCCTTCTTGGCCACAAGTGCACACTGCTGCCTCAAGGTCAACTTGTCATCCACCATGACACCCAGGTCCCTCTCTGCAGAGCTGCTCTCCAGAAGGTCAGTCCCCAGCCTGTGCTGGTGTCTGGGGTTATTCCTCCCCAGCTGCAGGACCTTGCACTTGGCCTTGTTGAATTGCATGAGTTTTTTCACCACCCAGTTGTCCAGTCTGTCCAGATCCCTCTGGATGGCAGCGCAGCCCTCTGGGGTATCAGTTACTCCTCCCAGTTTGGTATCATCAGCAAACTTGCTGAGGGAGCACTCTGTGCCTTCATCCAGGTCATTGATGAATAAATTGAACAGGCCAGGACCAAGGACTGACCCCTGGGGGACACCGCTAGCTACAGGTCTCCAACTAGACTCTGCACCGCTGATCACCACCCTCTGAGCTCTGCCATCCAGCCAGTTCCTAATCCATCTCACTGTCCACTCATCTATCCCACACTTCCAGAGCTTGCCCAGGAGGATGTTGTGAGGGACAGTATCAAAAGCCTTGGTGAAGTCGAGATAGACGACATCCACCGCTCTCCCCTCATCTATCCAGCCGGTCACTCCATCATACAAGGCTATCAGGTTAGTCAAGCCTGATTTCCCCTTGGTGAATCCATGCTGACTACTCTTGAGCGCCTTCTTGTCCTCCATGTGCCTGGAGACAACGGCCAGTATGAGCCGTTCCATCACTTTTCCGGGGACGGAGGTGAGGCTGACCAGCCTGTAGTTGCCTGGGTCCTCCTTCTTGCCTTTTTTGAAGACTGGTGTGACATTGGCCTCCTTCCAGTCCTCCAGCACCTCCCCCGTTCTCCAGGATCTTTCAAAGATGATGGAGAGCGGCTTAGCTATGGCATCTGCCAGCTCCCGCAGCACTCTGGGGGTGCATCCCATCAGGCCCATGGATTTGTGGGTATTGAGTTTCCTTAGGGGCTCTCTGACCCAAGTCACAGTGTTCTTGTTTACAGCTTCACAACAGAAGTCCAGTCATAAAGGAGCCTCTTCTACAGAGCCACTCTTTCAATTAGGCTGTTCGTAGAAAATAAGCCTTGTTTGTAATCACAATTTGTTACAGCTCAGAGGTAGCTTGAGTACAGCTTCAATTAAAACGAATCAGTGTTCCCTTCACTATGAGAGGCCCTTTAGCTTATATCAATATTATTCAAAGCTCTATGGAAGAACCACGAGATAGGGTTTGGTAAATTATGCGGGTAGAGGTGGATTAGTCTAACTCAGGGTAATCCCTTGAACTTCAACTCTGGTGAAGGCAAAGACCAAGCTCAGCATGAAATAACCAGAAACAAGGATCCTAACTGATGTGCTAATTGAAGGTATTCTTACACTCAAGGTAATTCAATTGTCAATAGTAAATTGCAAAACCACTTTTAAGAAGGCAAATAATGAAACAGTGCTCAGCAACAGTTGTTACTTAAAGTTAAGTAGCCGCCATGTCCAATAAATAATTACAGACATCAGTGCTACCTAGCTTCTTTTATTGGATAAGTCATATGAGGTTCCTTTTCAAGCACCTAATTATTAACTTTTGGCTTCAAATAAAGGCAAAAATGCAAACGTCTTGTTCTACACTTGGTTTTCCAGTTCCTAGGATGAAAAAAACCCCAAGAGTTGTTAAACGCACGCTTGATTGGCCAGCACTGAGTCTCTTGTACGATGCAAAGGCACACACCTCCCATGATAAGTAGTTATTCTATTGTATTAGCTGTAAAGACAGTCATCACCAAAACCCTGCGCCAAGATGGCCAACAGAAAGTGCCAAAGGAAGCTCCTTGTACAATGTCTTCCTTAAGCCCCTTTAGACCACCTGGACCATAAATTCCATTATCTGCATGAACAGAGGGTACAGTTCATTTTTCTTACTCCTGAAACCCCACTGCATACTTTTGCAACACTGCACTTTGCATCCAAGTCTGGATAGATTTGCTTAGTGTTATTTTTCAGAGCATTTACCATGTTTTCCCCTTTAAACCTAAGTGACTAACATCATGTAGGAAGTTCTTATTGTTGAAGTTTATAATAAAAATAGAACTCTGCAGTGACTAATAGGATGGAGGAAATATCAGCTCGCTAGTTAATCATCAGTTACACAGGAGTTAGACCATACTAGGTCATGGACCTTCACTATTTCAGCAACTTTGGGAATCTGTTGGCAAGATAGAGACAGTACAGTCAGCACTGAAGTTCTGTATTGACAGATATTTGCCCTGAGAGGCTGAAATATTAGTTCTTAATTCACAGCTAGCAGAAAAAAAGAGACAAGACAGGAGTTTTTCAGTCTCCAGAGATCTGAAGACAAAGGCATTCATGATCCATATGAACAGCTAAAAAGGGTCTCCTTTCCTCCATGGCAAATCTATCAGCACTTGTCCATGACGCCTGGAGTACATTTGTTTTCTGGGAATTTCTGACTATTTAAACTTAATTTGTTTTTCCTAGCCATTTAGATTTCTTGCAATTAAAAAAAAAAAGAGTATTTCCTAATGAGTAGGACAAGTTAAGATCATCTTTACGGCAAGCCAATTAGAGCTACTACGCAGATAAATTAGACACCAAACTCCCTGCCCTACCAGTCCTTCCACTGCATGGTGCTTTCTTAACACAGAGGAACACAGAGGACCTCAGAAATGGGGCCGCTAGCATTAACAGCCTTTAGGGAACACTGTATCCACTCCTGTTCCTACCTGACAGTACAAAACATTCACCTGAGACTCCAATAAAAAAGCAGTTTCAAGGACTTAGCAGTACAATCAAGCATTATACGCTCATTATTATTCCCTCCACTCACCATTTAAATAGCAGTGTCTTTGCAGCATCCACTTTGTTCTGTTTATACTCTATTATTGCCAAGGCAGTCAGGATGTGGGCTTTATCTTGTTCAGATTCAGCAATAGACAGTGCTTTCTCATAGGCTGGTAAAACATCAAGATTCAGAATTCAAATAGAATGAAAAAAATATGTATATATACAATGCTTATAGAGCCTCTGGAAAGGCATGTTATTAAAGGAACGCATGCACAGAGCAGCACTGATTTCAGATTTTGTGAATTTTCACACCTCAAGGACATCTCAAATCATAGTCAGAAGAGAAAAAAACACTTGACTTAAAGCTCGGGGAGCCACCATGTTTTAGAAAATGCCAAGCTTAAAAGGTTGTTCAATGACTGGGAGACGTTTAAGATGTAGCAGATGGAAATGAATTTGAAAAATCAATATAGGGATGTCTAGAAGAATAAAAAGAACAACATTTAAGAATGCTCTTGTGATAGTTTACTTAGGAAACTGTATTTCAGTTACAAACTGGGGATTATTTAAAATGCTGAGCTCTGGCTGCTCCACAGGGCCTGCTTAAGCTTATGCATTGACAATTCAGTATGCCTTCTGTAAGCCTCAAATCTTAGCAACAATATAGCACAATACAGAACACAATATATCACTTGTTCAAAGCACTCAATCATGAGAGATATAACACATTATTCTCCTACCTAAAGCTGATTTTTCCAGGAAAGCCAGTTCATTTGAGACCAAAGGAAGCTTAGAATGCAACAGTTCAAGGGGCAGAAATTAAAAAATTAAACAAACTCTGCTTCCTTTAGTACGTTAGAATAGTTCTAGCACCCTACTTAGTCTAATGGTTCAAATAACCATGGAAGTTGCTTTAACTCTACTGTTGCATTAAGGACAGAGAGCGCAGTGAGCTGAGCTACAACATTGTTGATTAGACAAAAGAAATTTGGTAATACTAATCTTACAAAGTGCCCCATGGTGCCTCAAATTAGGTAGACACTTACCTTTAATACTTTCTTGCAAGAGTCCCTTCTTGAAGTAGGCTAGTGCTATTCCCACAATGGCATCAAACTCAGTTAGGGGTACTGATGTGTAAACTTCAATAGCCTTATCACACTCCCCAATGGCACTGCAAAAACAAAAAGGGTCACTGCAAGGAAGGATGTAGCAACAGCTGCTATGACCCAGACAAGTTGTCCATTTGGTCTGGTATTCTGCTTCCAACAGCAGCTGTATGCAGACACATGGAAAAAAGTAAGACCAGGACAAGGATGTGCAGTATTCCCCACCCTCCTCCTCCTCAGCCAACTACCCTTCCTATCTGTTGCATGAAGAGTGAAGAAATCCCTCCCATACGTAATGATGTCACTTGATCCACACACCAAAGTGAGGATGGAGTGGGAAAAAAGGAAGTAAAATAGAAAGCATAAAAAAGGCAAATCAAAGTAGGGATGCACACCTTCTTGTTCCAAGACAACCATTGTCGTCTTGTACAGGATTGTGTTTTTTAAAAACCATTAGTAACTGGAGCTTTACACTTAAGTAGCACACAGGAATCCTCATGCATACAGCCTGCATCTGAGACTACGGGAAACTGAAAAACTGCTTCTAAAATCCTCCTTAAAATTAAAAGTCTATTTCTGGATGATCTCATCCTAGAGGACACAGGTGTAGTGTACCAGAAGCTAACCATATATGGATATTCTTTAGACAACTGACAAAATCTAATTAGCAGAACTTGAGTCATATCAAAGAGCAGCCTGAAATCTTTATCTAATTAGATTTGTGACCCTGTGTTTCATCAGGACTAGAAGAACACTGTGAAAAAACCTTAGAACTTCAAGTAAACTGCACTCTTCAGAAGAAAGGTAACATAGCCCAACAATATAAGCTTCAGGATATACTGGTCAAAAAACACTCAAACAGCAAGTTAAAGAGACTGCAGATCAAGGTTGAAGAAACCACTTGACACACATTAAGACGAACTGCGTTCAGATCCATATCTAAAAGGTGGAGACCATAAAAACAAAAGTTCACTTTTCTGGAGACCATAAAACCACTACTTTGTACGGAGACTAAGTTAAGGCATTTAACGACCAAACTGGGGGTAAAGAGAATCTGTTATAAGCTGGAAAGAGATAAAGCAATCCCTTGAAATTTATTTTTATGATATATGCTACAAGTTTCTGGAGCACCTATAAAGTTAAAAATTGTCTATAGTTTAAAATAGTTGGTTATTATATTCCTTTCCGGGGATATCTTTCATCTTTCAGCTTCACCCATGTTTTACACCACTGCATGTTCTACATCCAAAGCAACAGGAAATCAGGAGTTGAAATAATAACACTTACCACAGGCATCTGCCATAGTTTTGCATTGCTATGTTATAGCTTTCTGTATCTTCAGAGTTTTTCAGCAATGCAGCTGCCCTTGAAATAAATGCAATTATGAATAACTACCATATGACTATAACACACATATTTTGACATTTGTTCTCAAAGCAGAACAGAAATGTGTTGTGCAGAAGTCTTACTGCACTAATTAGGCACAGGGTGCATTTTATAAAGTTTTAATGCATCAGCAAACATGTTCAACAAGCACTATTTCCCTCACCACCTCCTCCTATTATCTGAAAGGGAGAGAGGAGAAAATAAAAAACAAAATCCATCAATCTAAATGCAAATGAGGCAGAAGCAGAAACTAAAACAAACAAAACAAAACAGAGGGTCCATTAAAACATTTCCCATCAATTAATTCAAGATTATTTCAAGGATAGGTTTAGAAAACACACAAACAAAAACCTTAAACTCAGTATAGTGAATTGACCTAATATATTGGTAAGAAAGACACTCTGCCTTGGGACACCTTTACTCCTCCAATTCTCATATTCTGCATTCACACATAACTACATTCTCATAACCCCCTCATATTACAGTTAACTAGGAAGTAATAAACTTTATTTTCTAAATTCAGAAGTAAAGAAAAAGAAAAACTTTCAAGCTTTTCAGCTGGTACCCAGAAAAAGCAATGCAGAAGTTTCTATTAAGAAACATTTCAGAGTATACAGTTTACCTCTCATAAGCTTCCATTGCCTGCCTTTTTAGATGTAGATGCTCATTCAAAAAGCCAAGCATTGTGAAAGCAGATGCATCATCTGGATTTCTTTCTAGAAAAGTAGAATTGATGGTATAGGAGAACATGATCAGAAAGAGCTGTGAAAAAGCATTAGAAAAATAAAATGTTGCTACACCGATGCGACAGTGTATATGTAAACAAACACACAAAGCACTTATCAAAATGATTCCAGTGCAACTGAGAGGAGCATTTCGCACAGTTAAATGCGGAAAAAAAAAAAAAAAAAAAAAAAAAACACATTGTTAGGCCAGCTCAAAAGTGCTTCGGATACTATGACACAGATGTCCTTGACAGGTTCTGTACATTTTTGCTCAGCCTGCAGTAGCTTAGGTTTTTCTGAATGAAATTATAAACTCTCCAGCTTTTATTCATTCTAGTAAAAAAAAAAAAAAAAAAAAAAGAGTAGAACCTTCACAAGCTTTCCAAAATAAACTGTAAGCACATAAGATTTGTTAGCTGTAATCTCACTCCAGGCTTCCAAGAGCTCTCCCCACACTAGAAAGGGTCAGACAGACCCGTTTTGCAATCTGTTCAAGAACAAGCCAGCACAGCCTCTTAAGAAAAGCTCCAGTAAGAGCAGAACATGAACACAACAGGGTGTGTCAGTTAATTAAGTTATTCAGCAACAAGGAACAGACTTATGGCCAAATAGCATGGCATAAGGATAGAGGAGTTGTCATGTATCTATGCCTATCCATACAGGTACAACCAAAGAAAATCTGTTAACAAATATTTGGTGACAAACACAACAAGATTTTGGTCCTTGTTTTGCTCAGCCTTGAAACAAGATCTAGGGAAAGAATGGGAGCAGGAAGACTGGACTCATATCGCTATATCATCTCAGGATGATGATAAGAATGAGTGGTCTATTAACCCTAACTTGGTTGATGATTTTACACTTCAAAAGCCTCTCCCCAACCCTCAGATCACTCTCTGCCAGAAATAGTCCAGATGCATTCATTCATTCTGAAGGAAGCTCAGTCAGGTTTTCAATAGTACAGTGAAGCATTGAAGCTACCTACCTGTATATTTGCCCAAGGCTACCTGGGCAGTTGGAATAGCATTCATTTGAACGATGTTGTACAAGTACAGCTCAGTGTTTCTGTTGCTTTTATCCTGCAGGGTTGAGCACACCCAGTGGGCATAGCCTTTTGCTCCCTCAGCCTCAAGAAACAGACAAACAAAAACAGGAGTCATTAAAACAGTGAAATACCTGAAAAGAACAGAATTGTTATTGCAATTTTTAAGATAGAGCCTCAGTTAAAAATCAGTCAGTGCTTTCTTTTACAGAATCACAGAACGGTTGAGGTTGGAAGGGACCTCTAGAGATCATCTAGTCCAACCCCTCTGCTCCAGCAGGGACACCTAGAGCACGGGGCACAGGGTGGCATCCAGGCAGGTTTGGAAGATCTCCAGAGAAGGAGACTCCACAACCTCTCTGGGCAGCCTGTTCCAGGGCTGCCACCCTCACAGTAAAGAAGTTCCTCCTCATATGGAGATTAAACTTCCTATGCTTCAACTTACACCTGTTACCCCTCGTTCCTGTCACTGGCCACCACAGAGAAGAGCCTGGCCCCATCCTTCCCACAATCACCCCTCAGGTACTTGAACATGTTGATCAAATCTCCTCTCAGTCTTGTCTTCACCAGACTGAACAGGCCCTGCTCGCTCAGTCTTTCCTCATATGATAGATGCTCCCATCCCTTAATCCTTTTCATGGCTCTATGCTGGACCCTCCCTAGAAGCTCCATGTCCCTCTTGTACTGGGGAGCCCAGAACTGCACACAATACTGCTGGTGGGGCCTCTCCAGAGCTGAGTAGAGGGGCAGGATCCCCTCCCTCGACCTGCTGGCACTGCTCCTCCTGATGCAGCCAGGAGCCCATTGGCCTTCTTGGCCACGAGGGCAGCGCCAACTCATGGGTAACTTGTTGTCAACCAGGACTCCCAAATCCCTCTCTGTAGGGCCACTTTCCATGAGCTCAACCCCTAATCTGCACTGGTGCCTGGGGTTACTCCTCCCCACATGCAGGACCCTGCACTTGTCCTTGTTGAACCTCATGAGGTTCATCTCTGTCCACCTCTCCATCCTGTCCAGGTCTCTCTGAAAGGCAGTGCAGCCCTCAGGAGTGTCGGCCACTCCTCCCAGTTTGGTGTCATCTGCAAACTTGCTGAGGGTGCCCTCTGTGCCCTCGTCCAAGTCACTGATGAACAAGTAGAAGAGC
The DNA here is from genome assembly GCF_059628265.1 of Tinamus guttatus. NCBI lineage: Eukaryota > Metazoa > Chordata > Aves > Tinamiformes > Tinamidae > Tinamus > Tinamus guttatus. The sequence continues at coordinate 599,359 of NW_028289051.1, forward strand.
ACCGGGCCCAGTACTGACCACTGTGGGACACCACTGGCCAGCGGTCTCCAACCAGACTCGGCCCCATTTATTGCCACCCTCTGGGCTCTGTCATCCAGCCAGTCCTCAATCCACATCGCTGTCCGCTGACAGTGGACAATCCACTGTCCACTGTCCATTTAGTGTTATTTATGTAAGAACACTAAATGGAACTACTAGCAGCACAGTTGCTACAACTTGCTATTTGGGCAAGAGGATTCCCACTGCACTACTGGAAGGATGACAGAAGAATTATAAAATAAAGTAAGATTTATCCACTTTTTCTTCGCACTCATGGTACTGACAGTATCTTAGCTCTCTCTTGGGGCGGTTGTAATTTATGCATTTGATTTCAGTCTAGTTCTGTGGAACATCAACAATGAGTTCTTATCACTTGTGAAGCAGATTTCTCATAGTATTGAAATCAAAGCATTCATTAAAATAACTGCTTGCTTTGCGGTGACAAAGTAGGCCAGAGACAACATTATGAAATTCAGACAAGGTCCTAACTGTTCTGTCATTCAGTATATGCCTATTAAAAAAAAGTCACCTGAGTAGAGAGATTAGTGAGGTATGTATAATCTTAATGACAAGACAACTATTGTACTTACATGCATATTAAGT